>NC_026502.1:3313401-3379884 GCF_000182925.2 Neurospora crassa OR74A | reverse complement strand
GACGGATTTTATAGTAGGTTAGTATTATTATAATAAAGGCGGAGGAAATTAAATTATTTTAATTATAGTAACTATAGGGGTAGTAGTACGAGAGGAATGAAGAGTAGCTTTAGCGGTGCAAGAGATAGACCGGCCGTTATATATATATATTTTAATAGTATCGGCTTAATTCCTAGAGGAAGAGCTATTAATTTGTTAGGAACGTAGGCAAAAGGTAGGCTGAGGTGATTATGGTCGTGGCTATACGTTAGGGACAGTAAATTAGGGGTTAATATAAAGATATATTAATAGCTACCGATTATAATAAACTACGCTCCGTTAAACCTTTTTTATACTTATATAAACTCTATTTATCTACTAACGAGTATTATAGAGCCTTATACTAGTTTAGCGCTTCAGTACAGTGCCGGATTATCCTTCCTACGAGCCCGACCCAATATAGGCGTTATTATTAGTAATCCTACGCATCAATTAACGAAGGGGAGTAGCAGCCGTTGAGGTGCTTCTGTGTACGAGCTTTTAGCCTCTTAATAAGTAGTCTATTTAGTATATTGCTTAACGTTCATTAAAATTATTAAGCAATTTCTCTAAGCTACCTTCGGCGTTATTATTTTTATAGGGTAGGTTATTTATACGGTAGAGTCTTAATAATGCGTTTGGGACTATATATTATTTACCGGACTTGTAGATAATTTATATTAATCCGTGGAATTGGCTAGCGTATTCCATCACTTTAATTAACTTCTTATTCCTAGCGTTAATTACTATTGAATTGGCGATATCAATTTGCTTAAATAGCCTAATAATAGTTTTATAGTTTGTATAGACAATAGTTGGATTTACGTTTAATATATTAATTTATTTCCTATATTTTTATAAAGTTTAAATAAAATTTAGGACTTCTATTTCTATTAGCTAGTATTAGCGTTCAATTTTTATTAAGGTTCGAAATAAAAAGGCTATAGTTTAGTAATATTTTTTTAATAGGAACGAGTCGGGCTTAACCCGGCCCTTTTATATTAGGTTTTGGAGTTCATAGTCTTCGATATAGTAAACTTCGACTCCAATTCCGTACTCTAATATATTAAAACTAATAAATAGCTTTCTAATTAATACATATAATTAGAATTTAACATTATTAGTAATTATATACTTAATTTCATTAAATAAAGTAATTTCCCTTTCGGTAGGGTAGTTAATTATAATATTTAGTGCCTATTTTTTTCTTTTTCCGGCTCGGCCGTCTTTATATATTTTATTAATTAATTCTATTTTTTATTACTCTAATAGTTTAATAAAAACCCTAAATAGAGGGATGTTCTAGCGAAGATAGGTCGCTAAATTTATAAAGTAGTTGAATTAAATTAAATTCCGAGGAAAATCGAATTTGGAAATAGCTTTTAATTTTTCGTTGGTAGTTAATATTAAAAATCCATCGACGAATCTTCCTAATATTAGGGCGCTAAGGAAGGTTGCGAACATTTTCGAGGCGCCTATAGATATATTTCTTTATTGAAATACTTCTAGTACGGTTATTAGGTCCTTAATATACTCCTCGAGAATTTCGGACGAAATAATAATATTATTGCAATATAATTCGGCGGCTTTGACGTTTACTAGTATTAAGTCTATTTAGTATTGAACGTATACGTTTAATATTTTATATCCTATTACTACGTAGTTGAAGGTAAATTAGCCTTCGGATGTAGTAATAGTAAGAGCCTACTTTAATTCGGGATATATTTTCTATTAATAGTAAAATACAATTGTATTTAGAATTGTAATAAATTTAGCGTTTCTTACTATAATATTATTAAGGATTTAGTCTTGCGTCTTTATTAGGTATACGTTTCGTATTAATATCCTATTGAGGATTCTAATATTTACTACTATACGGCCCTTTCTAATTCTATTTACGGTTTGCTATACTACAAATATAAGAAATATAAATAGGATTTAATATATTGTTCTTTATATTTTGCTTATTTAAATTAATTTATTAAGAGTCTCCTTAACAATTGTACGACCGTTGGGGCTTAAAAGGTAAATCCAATTGTACTTCGGAATATAAATTTCCTAATCTAGTTTAAATCGAATTCTTATTTATTCTTCTTCGGGAATATTAACGAAATTCTTATTCTTAAAAATATTACTATATTCATCTAGTATCTCGCTTATAGCCTTAATTATTCGCGGATTTAAGTTCTTGTAAATCCGGATACTTATTGAATATTCTATTACATTGTATTGGGCATCTACGTTTGGGGCATGTCTTTCTAGCCTATAGTATATAAATACGGCGGTAGTAGCGGTATATTAATTTTCTACTTGCCCTCCTTTATAAGTTTCGTTGGTTGATACTAAATAACTAAAAGTTTAACCTAGTTAGATAGAGATATAGTATAGAAACGAGTTAATTAATAATAATTCTTTTAATAATTTAATTATAAGTAATATATAAGTACCAAAGCCGTTCCGGTTTAGAATTTAAGGTTCGAAAATATAATTTTAATTCTTATTAACGTTAATATAATATATATTAATAGGCATAACTAACTTCGGAGGTAAACAGTATTTTATTAATATAGTAATTTTAATATTATATTATTTACCAATTTTTATTTCTATAAATATTATTATATTATAGGAGGTAATAATAGCTTGGTTTTTAGAATTAAGAATATTAATACCCTCCGGCCCTAGAATATCTATACCTATCAACATCTTCACTTTAAAGTTGTAAACCAAAATTACCTCTTGCTTAAAGTAAGCGAATATTTAATTATTATTTAAATTAATTCCTTATAAATAGATAGGAAGGTTAATATAATCGCTTATACTATATATATTATTACTAATACCCTTAACTTCTAGTAGCGTAGGTTATTAATAAATTTAAATTTAAAGGTAATTATATTTAATTTAATCCCTATTAATTAACAATACTAAATAACCCGTATTAGCATAAATATTATATTCGACGTCTAATTCCGGGTTGGGTATAATCTAGATTTTAAGGTACGTCCAATATTTAAATCCGAATTTAGTGCCTATTTCGGTCCGAGGTTCGGTTATTAATTTCCTAATTAGGAACTAGGAGGCCGGGCTTAATTCGGTTTCTAATTTAATTTAAGGCTCCCTCTTTGCACCCTCGTTTAGAGACTCTAATAACGGGGGCGCTAGTCTTTTTTTAATAGATCTTAAATATTATTAATATAGAATACAAAGACGGTCTTGGAGTAAAAGTGCCGGATATAAGTATAGAGTTTATTATTACTTAGAAAGGTATGACTATATATTTTGTACTTATAATTAATAATAGCCTGTTCCGTAGTATTAAATTAGGCGATATTGGGGTATAATTATCCTAAATTATACAAATAGCCTTCTCCAATTCAATTGTTATTAATTTATTCTACGTTAATATAATTAATTTCATTGGCGGGTTAATTAAATTCTTAGTCCTAGACTTCTTCAATTAATATTTAGAATATAATTAGATTATTTATTAGTTCTTTTAGTAATAGATAATTATATTTATTAATAAAGAAAGTATATTAATTATTTAATTAATTATATTAACTTAATTGTAAGGGTGCTAGTAAATATTTATTTTTAGGAATAAAGGGTTAACGCTATAGTTAATTCTAATTAAGTAAATAATTTATTAGGGTAGCGCCCTACCCTAAGTATTAATTTTAAGGAAATTAATAATATTAATTTTAAAGTTAACTCTAGGTATAAAGGAATTAATATTATTAATTTTAAAATTGATTTTAATTTTAAGGAAATTAATAATATTAATTCTAAGATTAACTTTGGTTTTAAGGGAATTAATAGGCTCGATTCTAAAGTTAACCCTAATTCTAAGGAAATTAATAGTATTAATTTTAAAGCTAACTTTAATTTTGATAGCCTCCGTAGCCTCGTCCGCCCTATATCGGCTAGAAGACGAGGTTCCCGGTTCGATATTGTAATATATTTTCCCGGGTCTAGATATTTCTTAAGAAGTTATTGAGTATAGTGGTTTCGTTAGGCTTATTAATTTCCGTTTATATATTGTTATTAAGTGCCTCGTATATTGCAATTATTTAGCCCTAAGTATTTATTTTATAGGCTCTAGCGTTTTTAATTATTATTTAAACGAATATTATAATATCTTTTCCTACTACTACGTCCTAGAGTATAAATTTAGATTACTTAAAATATTCTATTGTAATAGAATAATCAATTTTAAACCTAGTTTTGAATTTGAGATAAATAGCGTTGATGGATACGGTAGCGAATAATACTCTATCTACTTTAGTAAGGATATGGGAGTATTAGATAAGAGTTAGACCGAATAAATATTAAGTCCAAACTTTACGAATTGTATCTTCGTTATTCGTTCTCTCAAAATCGATAAGTCTATTATAAAATAGGTAAACGTTACTATACTTAATAAATTTACTATTAATAATAATTCCAAATCCTAAAGGATCTTTAATAGAGGGGTTGAAGTATCCGATATCGTTTACCTTAAGGCTATTTATTGCGGCCGCTAGGTTTCCCGGAGCCGAATTCTATATTACGGCGAATAGGTTAGCTATATTTTAATTAGTATTTTCTTATACTCTTTAAAAGGCCGCGGCTATAAATTCAGTTACCGCCTACCGAATTAATAGCTAATTAAAGTCGTTATTATTATTAAATAATATTTTATTAGAATAAAGATTAATTTAACGTTAGGTACGGGAGTCTAGGCTAGTTTGACTCCGGGTTTCTAAATTTACTTTAATTGCCGGTTAATGGACTATTAAATTTCTATTACCTATATTTAATTCGCTATTAGTAGATAATATAGTATTAACGTCGGATTTAATAAATTCGGACCCGCGAGATTTAAATTTATAATTAATATAAAGTAAATCTAAATAATTATTAGGTATTCTATTTATTAATAGTCTTATAACATTATCCTACTTAATTCCTAGGGCTCGTAGTATATTGGCCTCGATGCTCTTATAGTCTTGTTCGTTTAGATTAATATTGGGATCCTAATTAATAGGGGGGTATTGGGAATTGATAAATAATTATTCGTTTAGTAAGTATAGAGTTCGCTTTCCTATTCCAATGGCCTATAGTCCGAATTAACTTTTTCGAAGTTTGAGGAAGTTATATTGAAGTTCTTAATCTTTAGGTAGTTAGTTTAATTCTTCAATTGGTAATATTAATAAATTGAATGGGTCGGGTAATAATAAGCGTTCTTAATTTGGGCCTACTGACGCTGTAGCTCGTTTTTGATCCTAAAAGTTGGATTTTAATACGGTGAACGGAAGATAATTAAGTAGAAGGTCTAAAGTAGAGGCTTGGGGTTTCTACGTCTAATTCGGTATATTAAAATTCCGGTACCGGTAATAGTATCGATAACGAAGGTAATTTTATAAGTATCTTCCCTTTATTTCGCTTAGGTCGATTATTAAGTAATTTTAGGGTAGGTAAATTTAATTTAGTAAGGTTATTACGGCTAGTTTTAATAGATAGCTCCCTTATAATTTTAGTACTTACGCCCTATAGGGAGTTAGTAGGTGAGTATTGAAGTATAGTAGGCGTCTTTTTTCTAAATTAGAAAAGGATATTTAAAAGCAAACCTTTTTAAGATTCTTAAATTTCGGGGTAGGGCTATTTATCGTTTACTTCGACTTAATTTATTTCTAAGTTAAACGCTAGTTGAAGCCGGCGTACGAGATGTTATGGCCCAGCCAGACGGTTTATGCCTTAACAGGGCACTATACTGCATTGGAATACATTGCGTAGATACGAATAACGTAATTAGTTGTAGATTAAATAAGGAAGAGTAGGCCGTAGCGGGTCCGGCTCTAGGAGTATATCTCCCAGCCCGAGCCGCGCGTACAACTCTTACCTTTTGTTTTACTCTTTAATTGTAAATTCTATATTAAACGTCAATAACGCTATAGCATTGCCTCGCCCGTTACGTACTCTCACACTATTTACGACTCATCTCTCTCTACTAGGGATAGTATTAAATATTTTACTTAAAAGAAGAGATTAAAATAAAAGCTATAATATAGTAACGTAGCGACCGACGATTAGAATTAATAATAGGGTAAAATAAAGACCGGACACTCAATATATCGCAATCCCTCCGCCTTTTTAATAGAAAAGAGATTTCCGAAGAGGAGTAGAAACAATTATCAATTAAATTACTAATTATTAAATACCTTAGAATTATATTAAAATAATTTATAATAATACTAGCGCTATATAATTATACTGTATCTACTTCAACCCTAACGTCCTAAAGAAATATATATTTAAGGATAATAAACTACCTCCTTCCGAAATTAAATGTAAATCCCTTAATCCTAACGACTTTTACGGCCCTAATTATTAAAGCGCTATATTTTATACTATTAATACTAATAATAATAATAATAAATTCGACTTATTAGGCTTCGTTCTTAAGGAATTGTATAAATATTACTTCAATTAAGTTTAGCCTATCGCCTATTATACTTACTACTTCGTTAATTAAAAAGTCCCTATTCGGGATTTAAAAGAGCGTCTTCTTACCCTCCTCGAATATATATATTATAATAATAATACCTTTATACTATTTACCCTTATAATAACCGAAGGTAAAGGTAATGTTAAAGCTAAATCTTTCAACGGCCTTATAACTTATAACTAATTCGTCGCTCTAATCTAAGCTTCTCCCGAAATTATATTCTTAAAAATATACGTTCGTACCATCTCCTTTATAGCCGCTATCGAATAATTTAATAATTTTATCGAATTATTTAACTAAACTAATAAAGATCTTTAGGTTATAGAGAACTAAGCTAATCGCTTCGGTATTATCGCCGCCAACCTATTTAAAAAAATTACTAATAATAACTCCAACCCCCCAACCGACTAATCCTTCTACTCCTCTAACGTTAATTTCCAATAGGCATTTACAAAGAACCAACGTTTTAAAAAGGAGAATAAATATTTATTAACATTTCTAAAAACCGCTTTAAATACCGCTAGTAAAACCGCTTCGAATAATAAAAACCCTAATAATTCTAATAAGGACTCTAATAAATTTAAAAATTCTAAAAGCTTAAAGAATAATACCCCCTACAATAATCCTAATAGCCGCTCCTACTCTAATACCCCGGGTACTACTATTATTACTTAATCCTCCAATAATAAATAATCGACGAAGGAGGAGAATATTAATAAGTTCTATAACAATAAAAAAGAAAATAAGGTTACTTTCGACATTTAGTACTATTAAATTAAAATTAAATTCGAAATTAATACTAACTACTTTAATAACGATTATTAAAAGTTTGGATATATTATTAACCGCTTCGTAAATAGAGTTACCTAAACTTTATTCTTATATTTAAATTATAATTATCCTAACCGCCTAATTACCTTTAACGAACTCCTCAAATACTTCTAAAATAAATACTATAATTATAGTACATACGAGAAAGCTCTCGTAGAATTTAATAATTTAAAAATAAAATATAGTAAATACTTTTAAATTTTTAAAAACACCTTCTAGCGTCTAGCGGACTAGTACCGCCGCCCGCATAATTAATAGAAAAGCGACCTTTATTATAAAATTACTAAGGAGTTCTATTAAGTAATAGAATTTACCTATTTAAATTTATTAAAATAATTTAACAATTATATTTTCTTACTTAATTCCCTTAATAAAAGTAATTATATAAATGCTTAAAAGAACTATTAATATAAAAATAAATAAAGCTTCCATTGTACTACTAACTCTTTAAAGGATATTACCCCTTCTAAACTTATTATAAAGACTAAAGTCTTCAATCGTCCTACCCCCGAAGAAATACGCAAATTTAATTACAAGGGTTACTACTTTTCCTATTATAAGAAAAGATATATAAGTAGCAAATACCCCTATAAGGAGAAGCTCTCTAAATAATTCAATACTTACCTAAATTCAATTACCAACGCTATTTAGGGAAAGAATTCCTCTAATATTAAGGAATTAATCAATACCCCAATTTCCAATAAGGAATCCCTATCCTCCTCGGATATTAAGAATAAGGCCATCGAAGGAAATTAATTACCCTAGAATAAAATTCTCCCTAAGGAACATTAACTAATATTACTAATATATAATATCTAAATTTCAACCTCTATAATTATTTTGGCGGAAGGTCCTCCTTTCTTATTAAATATAGTATAACTCTTAATAGAATTACTATTACTATTTCTAATACTCTTATTAATACTAGAACCGATACCTATATTATTATAAACCTCCCTTTCGCCCGAAGGTTACAAAAGCTATTAAAATTACCTATTTATAATAATTTTAATCCTAAATATATTACCCCATATAAAAAAGCCAAACCCGACTCTATCGAAGTAATTTTTAAAGGATATATTAAAATTTAAAATTATAAAGTCCTCGATTAATAAATTATTATACTCCCAAACCTAAAACGTAATATAATTATCGGAAATATATAATTAGCCTAGAATAATATTTTTACTAATTTAACCCGCGTACACCTACTATTCCCTACTTCTTAGAAATAAGACTTCTCCTACAACCTTAAGATTAGAAAAAGTAACAATTTAGAATTTATTAAATATCCAAACTTCTAAAAGGACGTTAAAGCCCGGGAACTATTAATATAAAAAGAAAATAAATAACGCTACAATAATTATAATAACTCCTAAATAATTCTATCTAAAATTAAAGAATTAGAGCGTCCCCTACTATTAAAATCACCCAAACCCAACTTTTCCTAGTAACTTCTCGCTATCCTATAGTACCGACCAATCTAATCCCTATCCTTAAATGCAATTTAATACTACTTTAATTATATAGACTAGTAATTTTTTAAATAGATTAATAAAATACCGCCGGAATTAGAGGAATTCCTCCGGATACCCCCACATTAAATTAAACCCGAATTAACCTAAGACTTATACTTACTATATAATACGTATAATCGCTATTATTTAAAACGTAATTAAGGATAGACTAAAGATCGCCCAACGGATTTAACCTTTATTAGCGCGGACCCTTTCTATAAAATAATAAAAAAGATTTATATTAATATAATTAATTTTTATAAATTAAATCGGTTTATCGAAGAATAATATATTATTCTCTATAATTCGTTAGAAATAGACGAAGTGGAATTAAAGTAACGAATTCTCAAAGAAGTCCTAAACTATTATTACAATTTCCTCGAAGTTTTTAATAAAATTAAATTAAACGCCCTCCCCAATTTGCGTCCGAATATCAACTACTATATTCCTTTAAATAAAGGCGCCCGTCCTAAGGATTTAAATTATAGCCCCCTATATAAAATATCCCTTAAGGAGTTAGAGGCTTATAGAAATTATATTATAGAAAATCTAAATAAAGGATTTATTAAACCTAATACTATACTTTAGGCTATACCTATCTTATTTATACTTAAAGCTAATAGAGGATTCTATTTCTACGTAAATTACCGAAAGTTAATACCCTCTTAAAGAAGGACTATTACCTTCTACCCCTTATTAAGGAAATTATTATTCAATTATTTAAAGTTAAAATATTTATAAAGATCGATATTTAATAAATATTCTACTATATTCGAATATTCCTCAATAATAAAGATTTAATTACCTTCTATACCTGCTATAGCGCTTATAAGTATAAGGTCTTACCCTTTAGGCTAATTAATAACTTAGCAATTTTTTAATAATTTATTAATAAAATATTAATAAATTATTTAAACGATTTTTGTAGCGTTTATATTAATAATATCCTAATTTTCTCTAAAACGAAGGAAGAATACAAAATCTATATTAAGAAGGTATTAGAGCAACTTTATAATATAGGACTCTAGGCCAATATTAAGAAGTACAAATTTTATATTATATTTATAAAATTTCTAAGCTTTATTATTTCAATCGAAGGGGTATCCGTAAATTCCAAAAAAATTGTTATAGTCCGGAATTAAAAGGAACTAACTAGTATTAAAGGGGTATAATCCTTTATTAAATTCTATAACTTTTACTATAAATTCGTAAGGAAGTTCGGCCGTATAACTCGTCCCCTTATTTATTTAACTAAAAAAAATACCTACTTCCTATAAACTAAGGATTACTAAGCCTCCTTCAATAAATTAAAGGATTAATTATTAAAGGTACTAATTCTCGCCTACTTCTATTATAAAAAACCTATTCGAATTAAAACCGACGCCTCTAATAGAATCTACGCAAGCATCTTATTCTAATTACAATTAAATAATAACGATTAGCACCCGGTAGCCTTCTTCTCCGAAATTATATTACCTATAGAAATAAATTATATTATCTATAATAAAGAATTATTCGCTATTATAAAAACCCTAATAATTTAGTAGGCCGAATTAATTAGCGTCTATCCGTTTATTATAATTATAAACTACTAAACCTTAAAATACTTTTCTATAAAACGACTCCTTAATTCTTAATAAACTGGGTAGGTAGAATTAATATTCTAATATACTTTTAAATTTACTTACCAACTTAGAAGGGAAAATATAACCGCTAACGCCCTCTTAAGGAAATTAAAAAACTTTTAAACCGTTAAGGATAAAAAAGAAGACTAACGTACATTATAATTATTCTACTAGGAAAGAGAAAGAATATACTCCTTTATTAAGAATAAAGGAGAAATATCTACGGGCAATATTAAAAACCTAATAACCGAACTTTATTTATTAAATAATAAAAAGGAATTACCGATACTATTTAATATAAATTTAATTAATACCCTTTTAAAAGTAAATCGAGAGGACCCTTCTTTATTTATTTATTAATTTAAGGTAAGAAGTAGCGATATAGAATTTTCGTTATATAAAAATAATCTATTATTTAAAAAAGAGAACCGCTTAATAATTTTAAAAGGGGATCTTTGCTAAATATTTATTTATAAAGCCTATACCCGATTAATCACTAACTACCCTAGCTAAAATAAAATTTAATGCTTTATATCCTAATAATATTAATAAACTAATATATTTAATAATATTAACCAATTTATTAATAATTATTAGACCTATAAAGCCTTAAAAATACCCCGCAATAAAACCCCTAGGAAATTACACCTACTTAATATCCCTAATTAAACCTAGTATTATATTATTATTAACTTTAAAAATATACCTAAAGATAAGCGAAAATACAATAATGTAATAATTATAATAGACCGCTTATTTAAAGTATCCTAGTATATCCCTTACAAGGATACTATTACTGCTAAGTAAGCTACTTACCTCTACTATTATAGTCCCTAGCAAATTTATAACTATCCTAAGGAAATAGTAAATAACTATAGTCCCCAATTTATATTATCCTTTACTAACGAAATATCCAAAATCCTCGGTATTAAATAAAAACTATTATTATCCGGGCACTCCCAAACAACCGGGCAAGCAGAGATTATAAACCAATATATTAACTAACGCTTATACCTATTTATTAATTATAACTAAAATAATTAATTAATTATACTCCCCGCTTTAAACGCTATCCAAGCTTTACTATATTATAAGAATATTAATATATCCCTATATAAAGCTATTATAGAATATCCTATACTGCTACCCTTTTATTAGGACCGCCGTACTACCGCTATACCGGTAAAGGAATAATATTCCTGCGAAGAAGCGTAATAAGCCTTACGTACGCTTTACAACTTTTAGGAATTAATATACAATATAATAATTAAGGTTTAAGAGAAATAAATAATCTAAGCGAATAAATATTATTATAATCTTAATTTTAAGGTAAAAGATAGGGTATTTATTATTAAAAAATTATAATCAACTAATAAGCCTAATAATAAATTCAACTTTCCCCTTATACGTATCCCTTATAAAATTAAAGTAATAAAAGGATATTTATACGAATTTAAGGTTCCCTCCGCTTAATATAGAATAAGGGTCTATTATATTAACCGTCTTCGGAAGTATATAAATAACCCTCTACCTAACTAAATGAATAAGAACCTAACCGGAGAGTTAATTAAAAATTAGGAAGAATAGAAAGTCGAAGGTATTATTATATTATAGTTAATTTATAGTAAATTATACTATTAAATTAATTAGAAGGGATAGGACTCCGATCCTACCTAGTACCTAACTTATAATTTTAGGAATTTATCTAACGTATTTAAGGCCTTCTATAATACAAACCTAAATAAGCCCGGTCCTCTAAAGTAATTCCGTATTTAAAAGGGCGTATAAATAAAAGACTTAGTATTAAATAACTATAAAGAGGACGATCTACCGGTAGGGGATAGTACGTAGGGTAGAGTATTAAGGAGATTAAATTGGCTGCGTAAGTAGGGAAGAAGGGCTACGGGTCGGTTTATAAGTAATTATAAAAGGATTTCTTTTAATAAGTAAGTAATTTATAGAATTAATCTAATAGCGTAGTAGCGGGATTAAGGGCCCTAAAATTATAATATAGGCTACTCTAAGGGTATTCCTCCTCTACCTAGAAAATAATTGTAAGACTATAGGTTCGAATTATAATAGGGTTACTTCTTTTTACCTTTTTCTCCTTCTTCTTTTCTAATAAGATTCTAAGGGCAGAATTTTCTTCGAGGGGGGGGGTAATGTTATAGCCTAGCTAGACGGTTTATACCTTAATAGGGCACTACACTATATTGGAATATATTGCGTAGATACGAATAATGTAATTAGTTATAAATTAAATAAGGAAGAGTAGGCCGTAGCGGGTCCGGCTCTGGGAGTATATCTCCTAGCCCGAGCCGCGCGTATAACTCTTACCTTTTATTTTACTCTTTAATCGTAAATTCTATATTGAACGTCAACAACGCTGCAGCATTGTCTCGCCCGTTACGTGCTCTCACACGAGATTAAAGTTAGATTTGTTGATTTTGGTACTATATAGGTGATTAGTAGTATAAAAGCGTAGTAATTGCTTGGCTCTCTGTTTTGGGTTAATTAATTTATTTTTACCTATAGATTAAGTATTAGGTACAATGCTAGTATTAGATTTAATATTTGGCGTAGTTGTATTGAGGTGATGCGGCGTCCCGAGGTATAAGGAGTGCGGCGTTTGGCGATTAGATTAGTTTGGTGTACGAAGTTGGCGGATGAAATTCTAGTGAATTTTTACTTCTAGTTAGTTGTTAATTCGATTCTACTGGTGTAGGTACTAGATTGTAAGGATTGCAACTGTATGTAGGGCAACTGTATGGCCTGGATATAATATATTAGAGAAGTCTGGCCTCCTAAGTACTGTAGAGGTCCGGATCTGACTAAATATATAATACTAAGCATATACCCTGTGCGTGCCCTTGCCCTGTACTGTGAGTCGTACCTGCCATACCTATGTATGTGGGGTTCTGACAATGGAGAAGGTGGTGGGTGGACATTGATCAAGAAGCGCGGGGTGCAGGGCAGTCAGAAGATGGAATGCCGATCTGCAAGCTGCCAGGTACCTCCAGACTCCAAAGATAGACGAGACAGGAAACTGGCTGATGAAAGTTCCCACTGATAGACTGCCATTGGAAACAGGAAGAAGAGTTGTCCGTGGGGCTGAGTTTGTTGTGTGAGTGTTTCATATGATCTCAACGTCCCGTCAAAGCTCTTTTTATGGAAGGTTTGGAAATGAGTACACGCGTCCCCGAGTGAGTGAAGTACTTGCATACACGCCGAGAATGGAAGGGTGGAAGCATGAGTGGTGGCCAGGCACAGGAAGAGGACAAGGAAGAGGTTCCTCAATAATTCGGAGTAAACTCCACTGCAACAAATTCCAGAGACAAGGGCAAGCAAGCATCAGAACCAACGGGCAGATTTCAGTTTGGAGTCCCGGGTCGGTCCCAAAGCGGCAGTTCAGGGCAGTGACACTGACACTTGACACTGACAGGCACCCGGACGCCCACCAACGACTCGAACGGAGGACAATCCGCCCTCCCCGTCAGCCCCGGCTTTGCCATTGTTGTCATGTTTGTAAATTTCACTCTACACGCCAAAAGGATCGCGGACTGGGGAGCCAAAACGCCAACCACACCTTTGGTCTTTTGGCAACCGCTTGGAGATTGACAATAGTGTACTGCACCCTGTCGTCGCAATAATTGAACAAGTGGAATTGACCATGTCGCCCTCGGCGCCGGTCACCAAGGCCGCCCAATCGGCTGGCCAAGGTACGTGACGTTGCCCCGAATCTGGACCTCCTCCTGTTACAACCATCCACGCCATCTCCATTCGCTTCTCGCGCCCATGGGGTCCCCCCGCCCAATGTAGTGTACCAATTACCCTGCACAGCACTAGTAGCTAGCATGGCTGGCCAGAGGACCGGAATGGTACCTAACAGGACAGCTTTCTGAAACGATTTGGGCTCGGGATGGAAATCAAGTACACCCTTCTGATCTCGTTTTCGACTGACTGACGCCTTGCCATCTGCCGGCAGTCTCGTCGTCATCCGCGCCCTCGCCCGCCAACAAGAGGAAGAAGAATAGCAGCAACCACAAGAAGAAGGGCGCCGCCGCCGCCAGTAATATCAAGGCGAAGCCGAAGGAGGGCGGCGGGAGCAACACACCAGATGCTGCACCAGATACAAAAGTCCTGTCAGACCAACCACCAGCACCACCACTACCACAAGTAGAGGCAGAAGAAGCGCCAGCGGCTGAAAGAGCAGAGCATACTGGAGAGGAAACTGCTCTGCCTGTAGAGGAAACCCCGGCCTCCTTGGTATGCGAATACCCCCGACCCACCAACATTTGCTATCGTCGCTCTTTCTTCCCTCAACCCATGTTTCTTTCCAATTGCCTCCGTCATGTTCAGTTCTCTATTTCTGTTGAAGGACTGTTTGCCATGCTACCTAGTTACAGCCGCTTCGTTTTCTTGCTTGATTTGAACGACATTTTTTAATCCGCTTGCTCTAATTATAATGTATTTCGCCGGCTTGAACGCTAACAAAGGACCCCGATTGGGTCTCTACAAGGGTGTACAGAACACATCACCGAAACTCGACCAGGTGGAAGCACCAGCAGAGGACGAGGACACCGACATAGAGGTACCCGCAACTGTGGCCGACCACTCCGAATCTGAAAACCCACCGCCACCGCCAGACGGGGATTCTAATCCGGCCCCGGACCCGGACCCTGAATCCGAGTCGGCATCAGCTGCCAGCCCAGCAGAGGACACGACAGCAACAACACCTGCTGCTGCTGTTGCTGCTGCTGATACCATCGAGGCCAACGGACATGCTCCCGACAGCGCAAACGGTCACATCCCCAATCCCTCTACAACAACAACTGCTCCTACAATGTCTACTACAACATCCCCACCGCCGACGGAGGGGTCTCCAGTAACCAACTCTACTGCCGCCGACGAGACATCAGCAACCACCACCACCACCACCAAGAATAGCACAGAAACCAGCGCCAAGCTCGAAGCCATGTCGCAAGACCGCGAGGCCCTCCGTGCCGAAGTCGAGCAGCTGCGCAAGCAACTCGAAAGCATACAAAGCACCCACGATGAAGAAGTGTCCCAGCTTCGGTCCGACCTCGAAGAATCCGAAGCCGCCAAGGAGCACGCCGAGACACAGTACCAGAACCTGCTCGACCGTGTCGAGAAGATCAAGGAGACCCTCGGCGAGCGCCTCAAACGGGACCGGGCGCGCGTGGAGGAGCTCGAGACAGCCAACGAGGAGCTGCAGCAGGCGGCGCAAACCCAGGAGGAGGAGGCCGCCCGGCTGCGCGAGCAGGTGGACGAGCAGGCGCGCGAGCTTGACAGCCTGCGCAGCCGGACGAACCTGTCCCAACAGAACTGGGGCAAGGAGCGGGAGGACCTCGAGCGCGAGGTGGAACACATCCGATCAGAACTCAAAAAGACAAGCGCCGCCATGGGCGAGTGGGAGGTGATCGCCATGGAGGAGCGCAGCATGCGCGAGGGCTTGGAGGCCAAGGCGACGGACCTGGAGGAGCAACTGGCCAACGTGCGGGAGGCATACGAGCGCGTCGCGGAGGAGAGGAATACACAGTCGCAGGCCATCGACGGGCTACAGCGCGCGCTACAAGAGATCCAGGAGGCGCGCAAGCGCGAGCTGAGGGAGATGGTGGAGTCGAGCGAGGAGCAGCTGGCGGCGATGAAGAAGCGCGCCGAGGAGGCGGATGCGAAAGCCAAGGAGGCCCAGGACGCCAGGGAATCACTCCAGAAGGAGCTGGAGCGCACAGCGCCGTTTGAGAAGGAAGTCAAGGAAAAAAATCTCCTGATTGGCAAGCTGAGGCATGAGGCGATTGTGCTGAATGATCACTTGACCAAGGCGTTGAAGTACATTAAGAAGATGAAGCCGGAGGAGACCATCGACCGGTATGTTTTGATTACCCCTTATCCAACAACCTAACCACCCATCACCAAACTAACCCACCCACTCACCCTTGATAGACAAATCGTAACCAACCACCTTCTCCAATTCCTCTCCCTCGACCGCTCCGACCCCAAGAAATTCCAAATCCTCCAAGTAATCGCCGGCCTCCTCAACTGGACCGACGAGCAGCGCGAACAAGCTGGTCTCGCCCGCCCAGGTGGTTCTGGTGGGGGACTCGGCAGCGCCTCTTCGCTTTTACGGTTACCCACCTCGCCCTTCCACCGGACGCCCAGCTCCCCCTCTTTGAATCACGACTTCTTTTCCGACATGTCTACCCACACCAACAACAGCAGCACCATGTCTCCCACTGCCGGGTCGGTAAGAGAGGGCAGCACAGGCGGTGGTCGTGAGTCGCTGGCTGATTTGTGGGCTGGGTTTTTGGAACGGAGCGTGGAGGAGGCGTCGGCGCAGCCGCCAAACAAGAGGAAAGATAGTACGAGTAGTACAGGCACGGGGAATACAGGGAATACGGGGGGGTACGCATAGTGACCTAAGCTTTAGGGTCTGGTGGGAGAGGAGGAGGAGCAAGGCGGATGGGGGAAACCGCACGGTAGACTCGAGGACCATTGGTTGTGTTCGGTCAAGGTGCGTCTGACCTGGAGAAACAAAAAAAGATAGTAAAAGATCTATACGTAACGGTAAATATGTAATATGATAAATGGGAAAGAAGATATCTGGAAAGCGGCCATCATTAGAGACAGTGGGGTAGCGCCGTTGGACCGTCTTGGTGTAGAAAGGGAACAACGAATTGGGGAAATGGAGAAGAGGTGGCTAAACAAAACTACATTAGATATGTAGCGGAAACTGGTAGTGTCATACTGGATAGGAGTTACAACTAGCGTCAAACCCAAGAGATGTCAACATGCTTTTCCGTGTTCTGGGTACAGGTATATTTTATTATAAATAGTCTCATATTGCCGGGACGCAGCGTAACTGGTTTTAACATAGATCATCCATCAGCTCTTGGGATAAGACATCGCAGTCTCCATCATACAGTATACCCACGTAGGCAAAGCACCTTGAACAGAGATCTATAACCGCTCTAGATACCGAATACCATATCCAAAACGCCATGCCAACTAATAAGATTTGGTCAACCAAAACGCAAAACACAAAAAAGCACTGCATCTCGTATCGAAAACCCCTCTCTAATCAGTCGTCCTTCGACCTTTCTCCACCTCCACCATGCATGGCCGCCGAAAAAGGCGGCAACATGGCCCTCACATAAATTTCCGCATCCCTCTCCACATTCTCAACCACCACCCTCTCCCGCAACGCATCCCTCACCCCCTCCACCACATCCCTCTCCTCCATGACTTCCCCCATCAGCCTCACCTCATGCTGCCAATACGCATTGCCCCGTGCCCTCAACTCCTCATCCCGGCTGATTGTATTCTGCATCACGCCCACCGCGTTGACTTTTCCTTTGATGTGCTGCAACTGGCGCACCACGGTTTCCACGCGCTCGGCCGGGCTCGGGTGATCGACAAACAGCCGGTTCGTCGAGCTTAGATACATGAGCGTGGCAAGCAAGCAGTCGAGGAGTGCAAGAACAAGAAAGCGCAGCGATCGTTGTCGCCAGTGGAAGAAATCGATTTCGTATAACCGCAGCGCGCGCGCGTTGGTCTGCGGGTTATACGCGCTGACCATGTACACGTCCGCACCCCCAACGACCAGGGAGGCCATGGTCGCCAGGTATCGCCATTTAAACCCGTTGCGACCCGTGAAGATGCTGGAAGTGACGAGGGCGATGACGCCCAGGTTGAAGAGATGCGGGGCGACGATGGAAGGGAGCGCGTAGTAGAGATATGATTTGGGGTCGTCGGAGGAACAAAAGGGGCATGAGGCCAAGACGTCGGGGCCGAATTGCAGGTAGAGCAGACGGGATTGGAGGTTGACGAATTTGTGACGCAATGCGTTGTCGGCGGCGGAGGGAGGGCGGATGGAGGCCAGGCGCGTGAAGAGCACGTCGACGGGGATTTGGAGACGGGATTGCGTGAGGCGGAAGATGTTCTCGGGGGAGTAGATGGGGAGGAGGGCGAGGGCGACGTAGGCGAGCGAGAGGGAGAGAAGAAGGAGCAGAGCGCGGCGGACGGAGGAGGGAACGGGCCGGACCTTGATCGGCCCATAGACGGATTGGGGGCCGCGGCGGAAGTTGCGGTAGAGGCCGAATACTTTGGGGAGGAGGACGGGGGCGAAGAAGATTGTGAGGGAACGGATTCTGGGGAGGGCGAATTAGCATAGGTTTGTTCAAGATTGGTCTGGTGGCTATGACTTGAAGATAAGGTAGCTGGTAAGCAGAGGAGAAGCACTCACGTTCCCCACGGTATCGTCATGTTGAAGGATGTCCAATTGTTGATGTTATGGATCCTAGATCATGGTACAAATTCAAGAGATAATATGGATGGAGACACAAAAAAAGTCGACCCAAGGTAGTAGGGACCTTCACTCTTCAAAGGTGCATATCCCTTGCGTCAAGATAGACAGTTAATGTTTGAAGAAAGATGCCAGATGGCGCATCCATTGACGTCGTGAGCGAGGCTGAAAGAGGCAGGCCGGCATGTGTTAGCCGCCGTTTAGGTTGTAGCGGCAGGCAGAAGCGCATCCGCTGCAATTCGGTTTGGCAGGTCCAGCGCGTGTGGATCCAAACCATAGGCTCCACCCATCCGTCCCCCACCGCGAAGCCTTTCCTGAGCAGAAAAAAAAACCCTATAAATTTCTGGGCTGGCTGTCCCGTCTTCAACTTCTTCCTCTTTTCCAACAACGCCGGGTCGGATCACCACGCACCGCAAATGGGACTGTAACGAAGAATCGTGCCCAGTTAGTTCGGGCTTTACCGATGAGGTCTTCTCACCAACATTTGTCATGTGCTGGTCAACCGGCCTACGCGCGAGCATGCGCATGCGCATCATAAACTTTGTAAACGTTGGCGCTTTCGAAGCTTCGCCGATCTCTCCAATGGTCGTCGAAGTCAAAAAGTACGCCTAAATCAAGCCCAAGTACTCTGCCAAGAGTCATCTCACGTAGTGTTGCAGTGTTCCAGCTCCGGCAATGAAGAACTTTGCGTCAAATTGATGAGAGACATTCCATTTCGTAAAAGCCATCGCATCATCAGGCCTTGCTGGCTTTCTTACCAGTCAGCGGCTATAATACATTAATAGTCGTGTATACAATCTTCCTGCCGTATGCTGACATATATCTCTTCTATTGCTGAATGTTCAAAGTCCATCCTCGTCATCACTTGGCTTCCTCGGCCTTGCTGTCACCACCTCCCGCCGCAGGCACCGCCTGCTTCGCCTTCTGCTTCTCTTGCTGCTTCTGTCTGGCAGCGACAATCAAGCCAACAACCGCCATGACCGTTTCGATGACAAGCTTGATCACACCCGTGCACGCCCACTGCCACACCACGATGCTGACACTGCCCAGCGGCGCGCGAGGGAACGAGGCGAACCATTCGACGTAGTAGGGGAACCAGCCGTAGGGCAGCCAGAACATGGGCTCGCGCGAGTACCAGAAAGGCAAAAACCACTGCAAACCCCTCGTAGCTACCACGCGCACAGTCGTGAGAGTGCGATCGAACTTGGTCTTGGCTGCGTCGAGTTCCTTCTCTGTAGTTGTTCGCATCACATGTCAGCCCACAGCGTTCTGTCTATCTCCTCAAGATTTGACGTCGTTGTCCGGGGGGTATCCTACTCCTCTTCTCCAAGTCCTCTAGCAGCTTGTCATGTTGGCGGCGAAGGCGCGCCCACTTGGCGAACTCATCCTGACTGCTGGTGGCGTTGAGCTCGCGGCGGATTGCGAGATACTCCTTCTGCTTCTTGCGCTGGGCAGCGAACTGGGCCGAGAGGGGAAGCGGGAGAGATAGGGCGATGCGCCACAACTATGATGGGCAACGCAGTTAGCTACTCCAGTGGCTCTCTGATAGTCATAGTGGGTATGAGATCAAAAGCACATACAAGATTGTTGATCGTCGCCGCGCCGATGGTGTTGACAAGCTGGACGAACAGCTCTATGACAAAGATGACGACCAGTAGAGACGGCATCTTGGCGGCGAATGTGAGCTGGCTTCGGTCCGCTGCTGATGGAATCGTGGTGAGAGATGCGATCGGCCAACTCTTAGCTGTCGAGTATGCCACCTAGTTCGAGTTGTTGAAGACAGATGGAGGCAGCTCACTGGCTCATGCCACCGCCTTTCCCCCCAAAAGATTGTTGGATCCTATGATCGAAGCTATGACGGAGCTGTCAGAAGGTGCCAGTTGTTCCCTGCAGCTGGAGGACACCTGCACAAAGGGCCTATCGGTCGCTTATCTCTTCCTGTGATGGTGGGGCGACAGGATGGAATGCAGATGCGGGAAGGACCTGGAAGCCGCCAAGAAACTGAACTGCCCCTGGTGGGATGAGCAGACGGGTTAGGGTTGGTGACTATCATCTTGGACTTGGCCGTCAACAACACATCAGAGCACGACCTACGACAAGCACTGAAGGTACTAGCTATTGATCAGCTTGTTCCAGATTCCTTTCTTCCTTTCACCATTACCATGTCCAGAGCACTTGACAAAGCCACCACCGCCGCCTTAAAGGCCGGCAACCCTCAAGCAGCCTACGATTCCATCTCCTCCGTTCTGGTCTCGCTGCCATCTGACGGCCTTCTCGAGATTGAGATCCTTGGCAAAGAGGTTCCGCTGCCCGAGGGGACACACGTACTCCAAGATGGACTTGCGGTAGGAGTATCGAAGCTTGGCCTCGTTCAAGCATTTCTTGTTGCTAGAAGGATACTCAAAGATCACATCCAAGGCACGTCACAAACTGACCAGGACTTGTCTGCCGCAACAGCAGTCATTCTTCTCATGGATCCAGAGTTCCTCACCGCTGCAAACACGCGGAAACGACTTATCCAGAGACATATGGCAGCGAGTCAAGGAGGAGACAAAAGAATCGAAATCCAGATGGTATTAGACAAGGAAAAGAGGTTTCTCGACAGCTTGCTCACAAGCCGGCTTCATCGCCATACAAAGTCACCTACACTGTGGAGCCATCGTCGGTGGCTAGTTGAGACCTTTGTCTCCTCACTGGGAGTGTCCGTGGACGTCATTGGGGATGTCACAAATATCGTGTTTGTGGCCGGAGAACGACATCCTCGGAACTACTACGCCTGGTGCCACGCTCGAATCCTCACCCATCTGGCAGAGCAACAGGCAGACAACTACGATGACTGCCTAAAAGGCCTCCTGGACGCTGTCAAGAAATGGTGCTTTAGGAACCACACTGACATATCTGGCTGGTCGTTCCTCTTCCACCTGCTGGATCGCTGTTGTGGAGATGCTAGGATCATAGAGGTATCGTCGACATTTAGCGAAGTTCTCGACATGAGCAGGTCTCTCCGTCTCACCAATGAGTCTGTATGGGTGTTTCTTCGAACCCTGGCAGCGTCCGGAATCGTAGACGGGAATGCGCAGGCTCAGTTCATCACGTTAGGGCAAGAGTTATTGCAAAAAGCATCTGCCGAGCAGCACTCACCCGACGAGCAAGTGTTGCGGTCGGCATTGGACTGGTACGAGACTTATCGGCGCAGAAGAGACAGCTAGTCGAAGACTCGCGATTTGCATCGTTTCAGAAAGAAACATAAACGAAACGCCACAGACTTTTCGAAGACATGCATCTTCGGCATTTGGCACGTCGTTTCGGCCGTGTGCTGTAGGCTAGAAGCACATCCAGGATCCAGCAGCAAAGAAATGGCTTACGACTATCGAAAACAAGGAACCTCTAAACGGTAATCCAATGTCTATCACTGCCCAGCTCCGATTTAAAGATGGCTTGTGGATCCTGCCAAAAGCAGTCGGTCTTCAATGACGGCAAAAACAGAGAGGTTATGGCCGTATGGACCCGAATACCTAGGTCGGTCGAGCGCTGCCACCACTGCACCTTCCTTATGGCCATGATCCAACTAGTACTCTACCTATAACATCGTCAACAGTCATGACAGAGAAGAAAACCAGAGCCGAAAAGCTTGTTCCCAAAAACCCGAACCCATGCCATCTGCCCTGCAGATGTGAAATTAATCTCTACCTATTTAGAAAAGAAAAGCTCGTATGAAGAGAGTCAGGGTATCGCAAACCGATAACCGAAGCAATGTCTCGCCCTGTTTTCTCGGAACAATACCGTTATAGTAACATGGGGACATATATTCTCCAGAGGATCGAGACCGGGGAAAACACCCCCACGCCCCCCAACGCAATCGGTAGCACAATACATGATACGATTCGCATTGTCAGCTATATCACCAACCGACCAACCACCCATACAACCAATCAACCGGCCTTGAGGGTGATTGACCCGCATGTATAAGAAGGCAGAAACTCGGGTTCCTCCCCCATTGTTGTGGTATGATTTCGAGACTCGTCATTGTCGCGGGTTGTTGTCATGAGCCATTGTGTGTAACCACATATAGTCACAGGTGTGGTTTCAGGCTCTCAGCATCCAGTCCCCAACGAACTTCCGGTTGCAGCGAAGCTCGGCGAAGCGCAAGCAATGTTGTGAAGTCTCATACTCAAAGAAATGAACTGCTCTCCTGAAACATCTATTGCCTCAAAGTCCAGGGAGGGAACTATAGCTACAGAAGCTTAAACAGATCTTGAGATGGGATCGTAAGATATCTTTGTTTTGTGGTTGTAGAAATGTAGTGTACGGCTTGAGGCGACGTTTCGTTCGGCTTCGGCACAAGCGTCCGGTCCGTCAAGGTCACGGATGGCTTGACTCGTCCGAAAGTCCGTCTTGGTTTCCTGATCCCCGGATTTAAAGGGACCAGTGGCAGTGGGAGCAAATCGAGAACGTCTGCGCTTTCAAGCCTAATTTCGCAACTTGGCACCCGTCGGCTCGGCGTTGTTGTCGCTGTTGTTGATGTTGTTGTTGTGCGTTGTCGCCATACTGTACATTGTGGGCCTTCCATTCCCCTGCTCTCTCCCCGGTCCAGTCCCAACCGGCTCTCCTGCCCCCCCTGGCTCCCGAATTGCAGGCACTGGCTTTCAGCCCCTGTCGTCCCCAAATTGACACCCCGCAGCCTTAGACCCGAAGCGGCCAGCGCATGCTACGCCAACAGCAGCCGCAACGGCAGAGAGCGAGCGAAGATGAGGCGCAAGAAAGACAAAGGGAGGAAAAGGAGAAATTATACATTATTCAAGACAAGGAAAAAGACATACCAAATTTGGAAACATTGACAAGACGATTGCAAGATACGAGATCTGGCAAGCGTGGTCATCCGGGTTACCGTTGTCATTATCAACAACATGGTCGTCTTTGGTCGTCGTTGGTGTTGTTCACTAGAGGTAGAGTATGTACCCTTTTCGTCGCCGAAGTTCCCGGACGGGCGAATATTGGTGTCCAGACTCTCCAGACTCCAGCGGCCAGCCAGACACCAAAACAGGCCAATTCAGGGTTCCAGGTGGCCCAAGTCATGAAAATGGAAACCCATTTTCTTGCGTTGACTGATCTGACAGGGAGCCGAGTGAGGCGTTCCATCCAGGGTGGAGGTATGCCGCAGATTGGGTGCAGGCGCACAGACCAGAAGATGGAGCCGAAATGGCCTTGTGCCATCTCCACCCGGAGCTTGTTCATCTGTTGTGATAAGTCTGGCCAACCGCATCTCGGGATTGGGGGGAGCTTCTCCAGAGAGACAGAGGCTGCGCGCACGATCAGGGACCAGGGTCCTATTCAAAGAAGCGATCTTCTTATGAAGATGGAGCCGCGGACCCGCTCGTCGGCAATGAATGACCCTCGCCATGTTCGAGGCCAAGAAAGAATCTTGGATGATGTTGATGTTGTTGATGTGAGTGAGGGTCGACTGTCGTTTTCATTTTTATTCCCGCTTACATACTTTCAAGAACCATTCCTTGGCATTTTGTTACGTTGCTTCATTGCGGATTACTTGAGGTTCAAGTTCGCTGTTACTACCTATTCTACACTACACCCCCTTCGTTCTGTACTAGTATATACCGGCTCGAGAGTTCGGGCGGTACAACAAAGAGGCTACCACAACCCCAAACTAGCGTGATGTCCAGTTGTCCCTTCGGGCTATTGCTACCGAGCAAGTATGTCCATCGCAATTCCTTGGGCTATCTTGTATCTCTGGGTTGTTTTAGCGTACCGGTAGAACTAGAGGCTCTCTCTCTCTCTCTCCGCACTTCTCGAGACAAAACCAACGGTTTCTTGGACCGAGTCCCTGGAATTTCAAGTAAACAGAGGGGAGCAAGGTAAAGAACATTATCATCGTCAGTAACGATGAGCCCTTGAATTTCCCACCTGAAGGGGTTATATCCGAGTCAAGAGGATCGTGTTTTCCAGAAACCCCAAAACGCTTGACTGGTTGTGGAAGGAATTGGCAATCCATCGATTGGCTTGGACGGGAATCCTCGTCCACGAGGGATGCAGCCATGTCTCGCTCGCTTCCCTTTTCGTTGTGTGCCTCCCAGGCTCCTCCTGATATCCACTTGCCAAGTCCAGAAAAGGCTGCATGTCCACTATCAGTTCAGTGCATGGCGGGACGGGGGCTGGATGGTTCAATGATACAGTGCCTTTCCTCTCTAACGGTTCATCACACATCCAATGTCCATCCCGGCCGGGGCAGCTCTCATTCCATTCAAGTTGACTTTCTCTTTCTCCAACTCAGTCCCCAAACACCCACCACCACCACCACCACCACCACCATCACTTCCTCCTCTCCCGTCTTCCTCCTCCTCCTCCTCCTCCATCCATCCTCCTCCTCCTCTACCTACCTAAGTACCCTGACAACTTCCTCCGCCTGCATTTGGCTATGCCAGGGGAGCTTCGGGAGACTTTGTTACTTCGTACTTTCCTTTGAATAGATACTAGACTACTACCGGGCGGGTGTTGTCGTTTTTTTATTTTTCCACTCTTTGTTAGATCCACCAACGCCCATACTACATCCGCAGCGTCGACGGCGGGCAACAAGCGCAGTTTTACGATCACCATCCAGACGGATTTCCTCCTCCACTAAGTACGGCTTGGCCTACATACATACATCAAGCTTCGGCAATCCAATCCGCCGTCATCTGCACATCTGCCACAAGCACCGCGCGTCCTACCTACCTACCTTTTTGCCTTGCATTAGCATCTGCATCAAGCATATCAGCACTTGGTTTTTTCCGCCACAAACGATCTCGAACCGATATTGACCTCGACGTCGATTCGTTCCACCCCCTCACCACCACACAACGATTTCTCCATCTTGTTCGGATACTTACAACCGCATCGCATCGTTCGGCAATCTGTCTTTTTCTCTTTTCACGTTCATAACATTATCGGCGACCACCAATGCACATAATCACAATCGTTCACTCATCTTTCCCAATGCTTAAATAATCGCTAATTGCAATAATTCCATCTCTCGCGACCTTGGCTCGGTTATCCAGTCGGAACCCATCTTCATTCTTTGGGGTTAAAGACTTGAGGCATAACAACTAGGAGCCTGCACATATCACTTACGGATACCCGCCGTCAAAGTGTTTTAGGCCATCGACACATTTGCCGATATCAGGACAGGAGCCCAGTATCCGAACAACGATCTCGATTGTGGTGGATTGACTCTCTGAGGGTCAGTGACCAGTGTTATCAACAATGGTTGGGATACCTAAGCTCCTAGAGCTTACGCTCTTGGCCACCTCAGCTCGCGCCTTCTTCATCTGGCCTCCTCTACCATGCGATCCAGGGGAGCCTTGTTATGTGAGCGGTAGTAACGATGTTAGAGGAAAGACGCTTGTGGGAGCTGGAGGTCAATTCCATTCTCCATCGCCGCCTGGAGGTGAACCCGCACCGGACGGGTTTATCAGTCTCAGTGTGGAGCAAAGAAACGCCGATGTACGTTCTGTTCTTTTCTCGAATGTCCGACGGTTATCCTCAGCAATTGATGCAGGCTAACACGCTCAATTTGGCAGCCTAATGAGAGTCCCGAAGCTGGCGCTGCCCGAGCTGCCCGAGACGCCAAGCGAATTGCACACAGATTTGCTAGCTTGGATAGCACGCGAGTACCCAAAAGGAGGTCCGGCAGGCTGGCAGCCAGGACTAATACGTATGCGGTTGTCGAACCCGAGAGTACGAACAGGAAGGATAGCGCGGGCATCTACCACGACCCTTCGGACTACGCCTATTTCGCCAAAGTTCAGTTTGGTTCGTCAAAGAAGCCGCTGTATATGCTCCTAGACACCGGTTCCTCGACGGCGTGGATCATGGGCTCGACATGCAAGAGCGACGCCTGCATCTACCACAACCTTTTCGGGGTTGACGACTCCAAGACGCTCAAGCTGCAGAGCAAGGAGTTTCGTCTTGCCTATGGAACTGGCGCTGTTGCCGGCACTCTTGCCCGTGATACTATCTCGGTTGCCGGAATTTCCCTCGATATGGCCTTCGGGTTGGCCAATGAGACATCTAGTGACTTTACTCATTTCGCCTTCGATGGCATTCTTGGCCTCGACATGGCCGTGGGGGGCACAGACGGTTTCATAACCGAGCTTGTGAACCAAAAGGTTCTCCAAAGCAACATTTTTGCCGTCACTCTGGGCCGAGCTTCGGACCCAGTCAACGAAGGTCAGATCACGTTTGGAGGTGTCGACCCTTCCAAGTACACGGGTGACATTACCTACACGAATCTGGTCAAGGACAACAGGGGAGCTTGGATCATTCCTATTGACGGCTTTGGATTTGGAGGTAAAAAGGTGACCTTCCAGGGCCGTACGACGTACATTGATACGGGCACTTCGTTTGCTTTTGGACCGCCAGCGGATGTCACGGCTCTCCATAAGCTTATTCCTGGTTCCACGACGGTAGACGAGGTCACATGGTATGTTCCGTGCAGCGACTCTCCGATTGAGGTCACGTTTAGCGGTGTAACCTTCAAGATTTCGGCCAAAGACTGGCAGGCGGGCAGCGGCACCTCATGCAGAAGCAACATTTATGGACGCGAGGTGGTGGCAAACGGCTGGCTGCTCGGAGATGTTTTCCTCAAGAACGTGTATAGCGTCTTTGATGTGGACAAGAAGCGCATCGGATTCGCTGCCAAGGTTGAGCCCGTTACGATAACGACCACATCGGGTGCTCAGACCAGCCAAACCGCTTCTGGGACAACCTCTTCGAATGATACTCCCACTTCGGCCGATGCCACGGGTCAATCTACCAAGGGCCAATCTGCAACTCCGAGTGGGAAGGATTCCGCCGGTTACCAGCTCAAGAGCAACGCGTATGCTCTGGTGCTGGGTATCGCTCTCATGGCCGCAGCTATCATGGCTTAGTAGCACACCACACGGTGTATGTACAATATTTCGCATCCTTGTTTGGTTGTCTGTTTTTTTCGTTTCACACACACACACACACATGCCGCATATCAATAGCAAGCCAGCGAGTTATTGAAGTTTCCTGTAACATATGATACCCTCAAGTGTACCCTTTTGAGAAAGAAAATGAGTTAGTTGACAACACATCTTTGGAAGAAGAAAGCTGGGCGAATAAAAAAAAGAGAAGAAGAAAAAAACAAAAGATAGATGATGTGTATAAACATGCAACATACAAGCAAGCCTTCATGGTTAGAAGATGATATACAACGGGCGCGGGTGTTTTTAATACTACTACCTATGGATTGGTTCATTTTGGGTGTCTGAGAGCTTTTGTCAGGGACACTTGCACACCGGATACATGTGCATACATACACAGGGGTCCAAGCGATAGAAGTATCTAATGTAACGGGCACACATTGTCTTTATAGAGAGGGAGAATTGATAGTGGTATGGTTGCTTGACGTTGACGATGACGAAAAAGTTGAGGCTCTTGCGCTGTTTTCTGTGGGGGAAGATGCAGCAGGCAGCCAGATAGATAGATCCCGTCCCGTCGGCGGTTTCTGTTCCCGTACCCCAGAAATGTCTGTGTCGTGCAGTGAGTGTGGGTGGTGACTGGGTGGGTGGTGGTGTGGTGGGTGGTGGTGGAGGAGGAGGAAGGCCGGGGGATGGGGACCTGACCTGAGCTCCAATGGGACGGTGGGGGCCAAGGAGGAAGGACGGGAACAAAGGCCCCAGGGTTTATTGGCAAATCCACTCCCGCGTTTGGGTTTCAATAGGACTTTTCTTCTACACTAGAGGAGGTATGGTACTCATGAATATTCCTTATGTGATTTGCGAATGGAGTGGAAGCGCTTTGTTAGTGTAGAGATAGCTCAGCCCAGAGAGGCGCAATGCCCTGGCCCTGGAGAATAAAGCTTGGGTGTTGTCGCTACGGTAGCCCCTGAATTTACTAGACGAATAGGGGATGATGTTTGATCCCCTGTTTACCTATCACATGACAGGAGGAGGCCCTAGAGATACGCAGCTGCTTTGGGTGGGTGGCCTGGAGACGGGACCTGGAGTCCCCTAAATCGTGCAGCTGAAAGTCCCTGCCGGCGGCCCGATTTAATCAATTGAATTGAAGCGTCCGCAGGGGCACTCCTCCGCACTCCGCATCCGTTGAGGTAACCTAACTCAGCACGGGCATCCCGCTATGCCGCATCCCGCTTACTTACCATTTACACGTATCCTCCCCCAAGCTTCCACTTTGTCTCAGACAACAGCAACTCCACAACTAAGCTTCCAGCAACCAACACCGACTAATTGTTCTTTCTTCTTGTTTCCTTTTCTTTTTCTAATTGAACACTGGAAACCTTGTTGGTAGCTGTCTGTGTTTGCTTCAATCCGGCCCCAACTTTTCTTTGCCCTGTCCATCTGTTGGTTACTGCTGCTAGCTGGCCTCTTGATACCTTCTTTAACTTACACCTCCACCACAACAACTAGACCGCGGCAACCGCTCGTTACCTACCTAGTCACTCTACCCGCTCCTCCGAGACCGAGACCAACGTCCGTAATACCTACCTCAACTACTACCTACTCGATCATAAAGCAACAGACGGACAGATCGAATACATACCCAAACGATATACATAGACAAGAAGACAATGCCCTCGATAGGAAGGGACTACTGCCGAGTTATATAATAAGAAGAAAAGAGAGAGAGAGGGGGGAGAAAATATACGGAGGAAAAAGACGGAAGAGCCAGGGAACTGAAGCAATGGGCAAAGCCGCCCACGAATCGTATGGCGCTGGCGCTGGCGCTGGAGGGCCCCGGACTGCTTCCACCCACAAGAATCATAACGATGAAAATGTCGGGTTACTATCTGGCGGTAGCCCCAATCTGCTCGACGATGATGGCTACGACGGCGACTCTACAACATTAACAGGGAACGGGGTGGGGGCGGGGCCGGGGCCGGGGACAGGGACAGCAGGAGAACAACGAGAGGAAGGCAGCAACACCAGCCCTCCAGTAGTAGACCCAAGACCAGCACCAGCACCAGCACCAGTACCAGCACCAGCACCAGGCCACATCAAACTGCCCCGACGACAATCCGCCCTCTCTGCCCCTCGAACCCCGCGAACCCCTCGCACCCCGAACCGCGTGCGCTTCGACCTACGTCCTACCACCTTTGGCGACAACAGCCCTACTACTACAGCGCCCAATGGCAACAATGGCGGCGCCCCAGAAGATCACCACCACCACGCCCGCGACTCGTTCGATTCCTACTTTGACATAGATGACTCATCATCGGACCAGCAGCCGCTCACGTCCTTTTCGGACTACCACCGCCAAGGGCGCGTCCCCTTGCTAACGGGCATCGAAGCCCCCTCCGTCACCGTCGCCAACAACGGCCCCTGGGGCTCCGACGAAGACGTAGCCTCATGGGCCGAAACGGAGCGATCACGCCCCAAATCGGGCTTGCGCATGGCGTTTATGAACATGGCCAACTCCATCATTGGCGCGGGCATCATCGGGCAGCCGTACGCGTTCAAGCAGGCCGGGTTGCTGTCTGGGATCGTGTTGCTGGTGGGATTGACGGTCGTGGTGGACTGGACGATCAGACTTATCGTGATCAACTCGAAGCTATCGGGGGCGAACAGCTTCCAGGGAACGGTGGAGAAGTGTTTTGGGCGGAGTGGGTTGATTGCGATTAGCGTGGCGCAGTGGGCGTTTGCGTTTGGCGGGATGGTGGCTTTTGGGGTGATTGTGGGGGACTCGATACCGAATGTGTTGAGGGCGATTTGGCCGGGACTGAGGGAGGAGGGGGTTGAGGGGACGTTGGTGGGTTGGTTGGTGGGGAGGCAGGGAGTTATTTTGGTTTGCACGTTGGGGGTTAGTTATCCGTTGGCGTTGTATAGGGATATTGCCATGGTGAGTTTTAGTCTTTCTTTCTTTGAATGTGAGGATGGGGTAAGAAGGGAGATATGGAGGGGAGAGAAGGGGTTGTGGTTGAGAGATCGCCAAAGTGAACGGATGGATGGCTAATAGAATGTTCTATGATAACAGCTAGCAAAAGCGAGTACCCTCGCTCTGGTCAGCATGGCCGTGATCTTGGTCACAGTCCTGGTACAAGGCGGATTAGCTCCAGAAGAGGACAAAGGGACATTGGCAAGCTGGAATTTGCTTATCATCAACGATGGCATATTCCAAGCTATAGGAGTAATATCCTTTGGTACGAGTTGTCCCTTCTTGTTCTTCTCTGCCTACCTACATCCATCCAAACAAAAGTTACTGACACTACTGCAGCCTTCGTCTGCCACCATAACTCTCTCCTAATCTACGGGTCCCTCAAAACCCCCACCATCGACCGCTTCTCCCTCGTCACCCACATCTCCACCGGCGTCTCCATGATCGCCTGCTTGCTCATGGCCCTCGTCGGCTTTTTGACCTTCGGTGACCGCACCCTCGGTAACGTCCTCAACAACTTTCCCGCCGACAACACCATGGTCAACGTCGCCCGCCTCTGCTTCGGATTGAACATGCTCACCACGCTTCCCCTCGAAGCCTTTGTTTGTCGCGAAGTCATGCTCAACTATTGGTTCCCCGGGGACCCCTTCAACATGAACCTGCACCTGCTGTTCACTTCTAGTTTGGTAGTCAGCGCCATGGTGTTGAGCATGATCACTTGTGATTTGGGGACCGTGTTTGAACTGGTCGGAGCCACCAGTGCCGCGGCCATGGCGTATATACTGCCGCCGTTGTGTTATTTAAAATTGACCAAAGAAACCGGAGGCTGGAAGAGGGCGGCGGCGTGGGCCACGGCGGCGTTTGGCACGCTGGTTATGGGGATTAGTATGTTGCAAGCGGTTGGAAAGATGATGCGAGGGGAAGGGGGCGCGGGGCAGTGTATGTCTTAGTTTGAGACTCGAGACTCTTGACTATTGATGTAGTGTAGTCCTTAATGATCATGATGAAGATGAAGATGATGATGGGTTGTATAGGGCTGGGATGGATACAGCTGTACTGTATTTTAGGGAAGGAAAAAAAGACATTTGGGTACACGCTGGCGTTGAGATTTCCCAGTAAGAAGAAGACGATGCTCTATGCTTGCCTTTTGTTGTGCTGGTGCTTGCTGAGAGGAGGGGGGGAAAGGAAAAAAGGAGGGTTTGTTTTATTTGGATATGACGAGGTTTTGGAGGGTGTAGGATATAGAACGGCATGAACGGCATGAACGGCATATACACAGGTACCTACTCCTTCAGGACAAGGATAGTTTAGTTGGGTATTTGATGGCGCTTCAAAATTCGGGTTGCACATGACGATACGTAGTTTACTTGCCGACTATGGACAGATCCAGACGCCCGGCATGTGGTAGGGTGGTAGGGTACCACAACGGGATACGAGGGTTGTCCTTGCATCTCTCTCTTACCACCATCGTACATGCTCACGATATCATGAGCTTGCGTGTTTACTGGAACCAGATACAAACGGGGTGTATAAGAATATACACCACTTACCTTTCTTTCATGATGTACACTAGTTCATCCGAGGACGAAACGGACTTGATGCCCATGAGATGAACCATGGTTCGACCTTTCTCCCGCGTTTCTAGTTTGCCTTATGCTGTACAATGAATGGCATTCCAGCCTCGATGGCGAACGATTGGATATCTAGATTCTTGCCCAGATTTGGTACTTTGTAATAACCATTCCTACCTACCTAGGTAATATATATATTTTTTTTTTACTTGAACGTCTTTTCCCAGAGACATTGTTCATATCGTATCATACGAACCCATCGACTTTGTCGAACTGTTTCACATTGATTGCACAGTACGTGATTTTCTCTTCCTTTTCTTTTTTTTCCTCCTCCTAATTTGTTAGTACGGTACTGTTCTTCCCCCCCCCACTTTCCTTGCACAAATAATAAATAAATCGTCGGTTCGTCGTCACTCTTGCTAACCGGGCGGACATCACGGATGGTTCAAGCTGAAGAATAAATGAAATCGCAGCAGGTACAGATTCAACAGCCCTACTTTTCCCCCTAACCCCCAAATCTGCTCCCGTACCATACATACACTACAAACCTATCATTCCCTCCCCCCTTCCCCCTATGTCCCCATCCATGATCATCAAACACATCAATTATGCACAGCAGCACATCGTAGCGGTGGTGGTGGTAGTGATGGTGGTGGTGGTGGTGGTGGTTCACCTGACTGCCATAACCAACCAACCAACCACTCGGAACCCTGGAGATTGCTAATCCAGCTGTCCAGTAAAATAGATTGTGGGGTTGCCGTTGACGTTGCTGCTAGTGCAAGTGGGTACGAACTGGTTGCTACACTACCACTAACTACGTACCTAAGCTTTCAAAGTTGGGTTGCCTTTGGGGGGGGGATCACCGCCCCTAATGTAGTGTGGTGCTAGCGTAGGACCCCTTTGAGACCCTGAATGGATGATGGGGAGGAGTGTGATTGCTGATACATAGGTACCTAGTATGGGGCTTGCTACTGAACTGAATGACACTTCACTACATGAGATACGTAGGAATGAATAATGGGGGGTTGTCACGGTCGAGACGGTAAAGTGGTCAATAGTCTTGGGATCAACCTTTTACAATATGATGATGGGATGTGGATAGACAAGTGCTAGGTCCATTGGTAGGGTAAGGTAGGTAACTCGAAATAGTCAAGGAGGCTGTATACGTAGTGTCGTGTGAAGCCTGGTTAGGTAGTCAGTCAGATCTCGTGATGCACACCACCAAAAAGTCTCAAGAGTGCATAGAATAGCTGTGCCGCACACCTACTGATGAAACTTCTCAGAAGAGAGAGGGGGGCTCAGGTGGTAGGGATACCATCTTATCTAGCCAGCGGCTGAACAAGACTACTAGTAGTAGTAGGAGTAAAAAGGTGTGCCTACCTTATCTTGCTCATTATACACACACACACACACACACACACACACACACACACACACACACACTGAGATACACAAGTCAAGCAACAAGACCTGACCTGATAGAGGTCACTAGACAACCACGACAAGGGACTAAGCGGAGAGGCAGCTAGTAAGCTACGCTGAATGGTAGCTTCGGTCCCTAAATGGTGGTGTGACTTTCGAAATCAAAGAGGAGACACCGCCAAAACAAAAAAACAAAAAATATAAATACTAGCGTTTCGACAACTTTTCATTTTCTCTTCTTTCCGGTTATCACCTCACGTTCACGTCTCTCTCTTGCCTCACCTGCAGTCGTCGACAATAAAATCCACACCAAACCCAACCTAAACACTCTCTAAAAAAAATGCACGGATCAAGCTGCCCCAAGTGCGGAGCCGCCTCAGACGGTTCTTCCAAGTCGTGCGGTTCCTGCGGTGCTGTAAGTTTCGACAATCACTCAATCACTCAATCCATCACTCAATCAATCCATCAATCATTCTTTCTTTCTTTCCTCTTCACCCATTACCATCATCCATCTTCAATAACCTCACTTATCCCGAAGTCCATTTCACACACATCCCCAGAAAGAGATAATCCGATAACTAACCTCATCACTCTTCAGTCCTGCCCCAACTAAACCAGCAATCCGGCATATACCAAGACGGAAAGCATCAACAACAACAAGGTCACTACCATGAGATGAGCTGAGCTAAGTCCCGATCACTCCGGGGCTGGGGGTCCATCCGTCTTATGCTTCCCTTACGGATGGATGGCAAGACTGGAGTAGAGTAGAATGGAGTCTTTCTTGTGTGGGATGTACATACTTCTGATCTTTTTTTTTTCTTGTTCGCTCCCAAATATCAAAGTATCAAGAAGACAAGACAAGACAAGACAACAAGCAGACTTCTGTCCTGGGAGGAAGGGGAGGGGAGGAGAAGGAGAAGGAGAAGGAGAAGGAGAAAGCGAGCGACGGACTTTTGTCTACGTCGTTCGGTTGGTTGGTTGGTTGGTTGGTTGACTTGACTAGAGGTACCAAACCTTACCTTGCCTCCTACCCAGAGCTAGAGCTAGATACCTGAATGAATATTTACCTCCTGCGTCGAGTAGGTTATCAAGGAACTGAAGAACTGAAAGGAATTGACAGCGGGGAGCGTATATATATTTATATATATTCTTTTGAAAGTGTTATGTTTACCGCTTCTTTCCCCCCTCTGTTGGCTATGATGAAGAAGTCCCAGAGAGTGTTCGAGATGCAAAGTGTATAATGTATGGCACATCATAGCTTACTTGCAAGTGTTAGCTTCGTTGGCTGTCAAGACCAATCATGCCTTTCTGGCATACCTCACGCGCTGAGTGTGATGACTCGGGAACATTAACTAGGTTTACCCTTGATAGACATGACGTCCTTCATTCAATCAACTGTTTCACGTTTGGGTCTGGAGCTGGCGGCGGCCTCTCCCGTCGGATTGCATAGTCGGCAAAGCGTGATGATTACTGAACTTCGGATTCAAAGACTAAGTAGACAAACGGGCTGACTGACGTAGAAGAAGTCTGTGCTCGTGTCAGTGGTTGACATGAGTATTGCAAGAGGGGACGGGCAATGAATGGTCTGAGGATGTACAGTAGGTAACAGCAATTGTCGTCAACGGTCTATGGAAGTAGCAGGGACATTCGGCGGCCTCGCCATGCCGATCGCCCAAACTATACGGAACATTCAATCTCAAAATCCCAATTTGAACCATGCAGCGGCAGCAGCAGACGGAGACAGATAAACAAGAACGCGATAAAACTAGAGATTAATAACAGACAGGTAGACACAGAGAGAGAGATAAGAGACAGACGCACACGGGCAGTGACAGAGAAAGAGAAATAAAGGAGACAGGTAAGGGGGGCCAGAGACGCGGCATGTGATTCCAGAAGAAACAAGAAATATTGAACCGCAAAACTCCTTTCTCCAGTCTTTCTCTTTCCCTTTACCGCCCTCAGGTGTCCTCCGTTTGTGTATACATGAACACAAGCCACGCACCCGTCCACGCCGACCACACACACACACAGAAATAGTGGAAAGGAGTCCAGACCCAGTTATCCTCCCTAAATATCGAGTAGTAAGGCCCATAAGTATCCCCGAAATCCCAAGCCCCTCCCCATTTGCGCTCTCCACACCCCTTTCTTCTTCTCTCTGTGAAATATTATCCGCTCGGTAGCAGCATTGACGGCGTCATGGGCAGAGAATTATCAACTAAGGTGATGATCATCTTTCGCTTTGAAAACCGTTGCTTGATTACATGTTGCGAGGCTATCCGGGGAGGGCTTGGTGCAGATGATGTTGTTCGTCGTGCGGTAGAAATAAAAGCATCTCTCTAAAGAGCTGTGGGTTTGTTTAGACCGAGCTCTTGCAGAGGCCCCTCTTCGTCTTTGTCTTCTTGAGAAGGGCGGCTCTTGTCGCGTTCTCGAACACCTCACGGACACCCTCGTTGGTCTTGGCCGAGCACTCGAGGTACTTGTGGGCGTTGATCCTCTTCCTCAGAGCCTCACCCTGTTGATGAGCGCGTTAGCATACATTCCCGAGCAAGCGGAGGGAAAGCACTTGGAAACAAAAGGGGCATCATCAGCCGCCAATGTCTCAGCCTCACGTACCTCTTCGGGGGAAACGGGCTTCTGGCTGGTCTTGCGGAGCTCCTCAATGGTCTTGGGGTCGTGGCGCAAATCCTTCTTGCAGCCAACGAGGATGATTGGAACGTCACGGCAGAAGTGAAGAACCTCAGAGTGCCACTGTTTTTGATTGTTAGCGAATTGTAGCCTCAAAGACAAGGGCGCGCCAAGTAAGCAGGCGGGATACTGACCTTCTCGGAAACGTTGTCGAGCGAATCGGGAGAGTCGATGGCGAAGCAGATCAAGACGACGTGAGAGTCGGGGTAGGACAGGGGACGGAGACGGTCATAATCCTCCTGACCAGCCGTATCCCATAGCGCGAGCTCGACGTGTCTGCCATCAACCTCGACATCGGCGACGTAGTTCTCGAAAACGGTAGGGACGTAGACCTGGGCGCAGAGAGTTAGCTGGCTGAGCAGCGCTTATTCGGATGCGGATATGATGGCGACAGGGCGGGTGTTTCGAATTTGATGGCTTGATGGTTCATCGGGCTGAGGAGATGGATGTAGCCTGTTCGGGGGGGGAGGCGAGACGCGGGAATTGGCAGGAAGATGCGTGTTTCGTCAGGCGGTTGGGGCGGTGTAGCGAACAGACGGTCGAGGGCAGGTGTGTAGATGGACGTCTCAGTCCCGACAGACAAGTGCCTGACTTACCTCGGGGAAGGTTCCCTTGGAGAAGACGCTGGAAATTCGGTTAGCAAAAAGGTTGTGATGGGGGGAGAGCGGCGGTGACGACGACGACGACGACAACGACGACGACGCGCGCCTTATAAGAGCAGCATCAATCTCTTGGATGTGGATAGGGGAAATGGACATACATCAACAAACAGGTCTTGCCGCAGGCACCATCGCCAACGATGACGAGCTTTCGGCGGAGTTCAGCAGACATGGCGTCGGTTTGGTGGTTGTGTGAATAGGGGAGGAGAGATTAAGTTGTTTAGTTGAGTTGAGTGATGTCGACGGACGGTGCTTTGTTCGTTGTCGACGGGTTGTATGCAAAGGACGGGAGAGGGTATCACGCGGCCTGGATTTGGTCGATAAAAGATGCAAAATGGAAAAGGGAAGGAAAATGGAGATGGGGGTGTTGGGTGGTTGTTGAAGGATGGACGGTGGTGGTGGTAGGTAGGTAGGTAGTGGCCGCTGGTGGTGTGCTAACCTGTTCAAGTTGTGAGTTGTGTTGTGACGGAGACGGAGACGGGGAACGGGGACGGGGGGACCACCAGATAGCCAGGTGCAGGACTCCCACGGGCAAGGTTGGAAGAGGGTGGAAACCTTAGCCAGCGAACCAGGGCCGGGCAGTCAGACTGGGCTGGGAGGGCAGTGGGTGCTGCCGTGTGTGGTGAGGTGAGCGAGGCAGTGGGTAGCCCCAGAGAAGCCCCAGGGAACGGGCGGGCTGTCCAGGCACAGGCAGTCACTCAGTCGGGTTCACACAGTCCCATCTGGCAGCAGTCGCAGCCTGGAGGCTACAGGTACTGTGTGGTAAGAGGAAGGCAGACGACACCTACCGACCTAATTTTTCATCCAACACACTAGGTCCCTACCTAGATACTGCATTTTGTGTCGGAATACCCCATCACTTGTACAGGAGCCGGTAGGGGTGCGAGACGAGCCAAGAGCAAAGGGCCAGACAAGGGAGGTGCTGGCTTGATGTGACTTGTGAGTGGCCCGAATCCTCAGCAAGCGGTACGTACCGGTCCTCTTCTACAATTAACACCGTCACCTCCATTACCGTAATTCAGCTATTTGCACGCGAAAAGAGAGCTGATTTTGGTGATATTAATAGTGGACCGACCTTGAAATCGTCGTCGTCATGTTCCTTCCTGTTCCCCTTTTTCGCTACCCCGGACTTGCTGCATAAGGCTAATAAGGCCATCTCCCGAACATGACTCTCGACCTTTTTTTTTTTTTTTGTTTCTTCAACTTTGATGACAAGCGCAAAAGTGCACGGTGGGGACGGGCCAAATTACCACTCGAACCACTTTTAGACATCCATACCGCAGTAATCCGACACCCGACACGCTGCGCTGGCTCGGCTGGCTGTCGATCAAAGGGGGAAAGCACGCGCTGCTGCCGTGGCCCCCCAGGATTTTAGTAGTGTACTCAGAGGAAGTGGAAGCTTTGCGAGCGAGCGAAGGCAGGCGAGGCGAGTCTCCAGCAGCAAAGATGGTCCAGTGGGCGGCGGCGATAACTGCTAATCTCCAGACTGCCTGCCCAGAACCCCTGAACCAACGCCAAAAGGTACAGGAACAGGCACAGTGCGCCATGGGCCTCTTCCTTCCGGTCGCCTATTTTGGGTGTCCCTAGTGTACACTACATAGGTAGTAATTTGCTGATAGCTCTGGGCTTTGTTCTCAGCCATCCATTATCAGGGTCCAGGACTCTCTTGACAGTCTAGTAGTGAACATGGAGGAAGGGGATGGGGTGGGAGGAAGGACGGGACATGATATTAAAAACATGGAAGCTCCTGTCTTGTTGGCATACGCAGTATGTACACCACACTATACCCCATTTCCTCTCGGCTGTCGATACACTACACAGTATATACCAAGAGACGGAGCGGTCAGCAAAGTGTCGGTGCCCAGCCGCATCTAGATAGCAGACCAGTCTCTTGAATTGCGAACATCTCGGTTGCCATGGCATTGACGTGAGCTTGTTGACTTGGTGGATGACGAAACGGGATAGGAGAGAGGGAGGCTGGAGAAGGAAGCGTCAGCTGCCACCCGTCATCCGTCAGCCGTCAACAGTCAGTCAGTCAGTCAGCCACGGTGTTAGATGCCAAATTACAAGTCCTACCACCCCCATGATGGTTCCCAAAGTCCTACCCGTCGGTTCACTCTGGTCCCCTCCATTGTCCAACGAAGTGAATTGTCCGGGGCTGGGAGGTGACGGGCGGCAGCCACCACTGCTTCGAGAGGACGGAAGGAACGCCAAGAACGAGAACCGATTTGTTCGATTGGGTGGAGTTTTCCATCTGGATGCGGGACCCACTCATGCCCGCTGTCGGGGTACCTTTGAGCTTCTTCAAGTTGCAGCGAGTGGAAGCGTACTGAGCTGGATGCCGGCCAAGTTGAAGAAGCATGTTGGAGGGTTTCCGGCCGGGCATTATGATAAACATTCACATTTCACTTTCAGTCGCTCGGCATGATGAGATTGGGTTGAGGAACAAGACCGTTCGTTACCTTCAACTTGCCTCACTTGCAAGGTACCATAAGATACTGCCTACGCAGTAGTGTACGTGTACTGGAAAGCTGATGATTCGATACCTAGCACATCTGCCAGCCGTCGTGTAAGATACAGCAGCTGGCAGCGCTGAGAAATCACGGCCGTCGACCGGGCAAAATGAACGGGGCCAGGAACATGCACTGCACCGACGCGTGCCACGGCTGTGGAAATCCTGGACCCTGGCAAGTAAGTACCCTCGTACCGACATGTACCGCCTGCCGGACCCGCTACACTTTTTGATGGCTCGGCGGGACCGCAAAGCAAAGCCGCAAAGTGAAGCGACTCGGACCTCAACGGCGCCGCGCGGGACTAGAAATCACCATTTCGACGACACCCGGACCCGACCTGCCCCGGACCCCGTGACCGTCTGACTCCCCCGCGCTCCGCCCATTCGCGAAATCCCCTCCGGCCTCCTCCTCCTCCTCCTCCTCCTCCTCCTCCAGATACCCCAGCGCGCCGGACACCCCCCCCACACACACACACACACACATACACAACCATGGACAAGCTGCTGCGGCGTGTGCGCATGGCCGAGGGCATGGTTGCCCGCCGCGCCCAGCGCAAGAACGCCCTCTTGAAGCGCATTACAGAGAGAAAGCAGAACAAAAAGAACGGCGAAGCCTTCACTGAAGCCATCCAACAACGAAAGGCCGCCGTTGAAGCTCGCAATGAGGACTGGATGTTGGGTCCCCTCGCCCCCCGCCGCGAACTTGACGAGATAACGCTGAGCAACGGCAACTTCTTTGGCTCCCTCTCCCCCACCCGTGCCCTGCTCGAGAGCGAGGTTTCGGAAGAAGAGAGGAAGGCCCGCGTTGCCTGGTGCGGTTCTCCCAAGTTCCTCTGCATTGCCCCCGGCGACCGCGTCGTGGTGATCGAAGGCCACCACAAGGACCTTATCGGCACCATCGAGAAGCTCAACACCCGGAACATGACAGTAGAGATCCAATCAGAGAAACTCAAAGTGAGCCCGTCCACCAATGTCTTGATATCATCATGTGTATTATTACTGTAGATATAAATATGCTCACCAATGTGTTGTATTTCCTTTTCCAGACAAACACGACCGTACCCCAATTCATGCAGAACGACGCCGACAAGCCCGTCACGCAAATCTACGCCCGCCTTCCCATCTCCTCGGTGCGCCTCGTCCACCCGCTCAAGGATCCTCAGACGGGCGAGTACCGCGACGTGATCATCCGCGAGCTGCGCCCCCGCAACATTGTGCACGACCGCCCCACGCGCACCCGCAGCATGCGCCGCTTCGTCCCCGGCGAGAACATCATCATCCCGTGGCCCAAGCAGGAACCCATCAAGCGCGAAGACCAGCCGGCCGACACCCTGCGCATCGACGTGGACGAAAAGACCTTTGTGCCCACGCTGTTCCGCCCGCCCGCGCCCCAGCAGGTCCTCGACGAGCTCCGCAACAAGTACTCCATCTTCCGCACCCGGCATACCCCCGAGTACATTGCCAAGAAGGAGCAGGAGGAGCAGGAGAAGGAGGCCAAGAAGTCGGCCGCCAAGGCCATGCTCACCCCCGTCCAGGAGTATAACCGGAAGCAGCGCGAGCTGCGCCGTGCTCGTGGCCAGCCGGCGTTGACGGAGGAGATGCTGGCCAAGATTGGTGAGGTTGTGGCAAGGAATAAGCTCGGACACCACCAGGCGCCCAAGGTGAAGGAGGAGACGGTGGCACAGATCGAGAAGGCGGTTGAGCAGTTATCGCTTGGTGGTGGGCAGGAGGATGCGGCCACGACGACGAGCCCTGAGCAACCAAAGGTGGTTTAAGAGGGTTTTGGATGAATGAATGAATGGGGAGTGTGTGTGTGTGTGGGTTGTGGAATATGCCGGCTTGGCCGTAAAGATTCTTTCCTTCCTTAAGAAACTTTGCAAAGTTGAGAAATGCCGGCTTTGTGCTGAGTGTGAAGAGGAATGGGATAATGGGGATCATCAGGTCTTGACTGGTCGAAAAAAAAAAAGCGGCAGTTCCAAATTTTCGTGTGTGTATTTTTAGTGTATATGGTCAAAAAAAGGTATACAAAATGCATTTGGGTCAGATCAAAAAGGGGGGAGCATTGGATGGGCGGAGAAACGAGATTCCGCAAGTGGTGTAGAGGACCAAAAACCCCGAACCTCATACCAAATCGATATGGTCTTGATGTGCCTTCAAACGTAGGTTTGGAGAATCTTAAAAATGATATAACTCGGGAAATGGTATCAGCCGGACATTGCATACCTACGCATTTTCCATATCCCCAATACAGGCCAGAAGATTAACACTCTCTTCATCTTTCATTGTGTGAACTCGATACGGTTGATCGGGAAAAGACCCATGTTCACTTCTCCAAGTTTATGCTCCCTCGAGCCTCTTTCGCGGCAAAAGATACATACGAACGGCTGTGAAGCAATGGAGCGATTTTCACTTTTTTGTTTTCTTCTCTATCGTACTTTTCAGACAACCTACCTGCCTAATCGGAGAGACTATCAACTTTCTTTTCTATCATGTTTTTTTGGACTCAAACATTCCAACCCTTTTCTCCAACAGCGACAGCTCAACCCCCTTTTACTTTATCCATCCTTTTCCCCATCTATCCATACATCCATCCACCCACAACCCCCCCTTTCTTTCCTTAACGACCACCCAACAAACTCAACCTCTCAAACTTCTTCACCACCGGCTTGCCCACCCCGCGTCTCATAGCCTCAATACTATCCGCCAACACCGCATCACCACCCGTCGGTCTCCACTCAGCACCTTCCCACCCAGAGGCATCCTGCTCTCCTCCTCCTTCCTGCTGCTGCTGCTGCTGCTGCTGCTGAGGCCAAACCTCCTCCACAGCCCTTAAACACCCCTCCACAACCTCCGCCATCAACCCCTCCACCGCTCTCGCCCGCTCACTCATCCCCCTCCTCACCAGCGCGCACACCAACCTCTCCACCTCCAGTCTCGCACTCCCCTCCACTCTTTCCACCAACCTCCGCACACTATTCACCAGATACTCCTCCTCGTACACCGTCCCCTTGCGTCCTCTCGCCCGCTTCTTCTCTTCTCGCTTACGGTTCTTGCTCGTCGCCCGCGACACATTACTCGCCACCGTGCCCGTTACTTGCGACCCTTTGCCGGTGTAGCGCGTAAACAGCGAAGCGGAGGTAGATACTCGCGACGAAGCAGCTACCGAGATGTCGTCGGGGATGTCTCCACCAGTGCGGGCGCCAAAGGGGTTCTCGCCTTCGTAAAAAGCTAGCGGGTCCTCGGCGGCTTTGAGGCGGAGTTCGGCAATGCGGGGGACTTGGGCTTTGAGTTGCGATTTGCAATCGGCAAGGAACTCGGTAGAGGAAGAAAAGGCGTCGAGGAGGCCCGGGTCGAGATGGGATTCGAGGAGCTCGGGGCGGGAGTGCAGAGAGATGAGACGGAAGGCGTCGGCGAAGAGGTAGCCCTTGCAGAGGGCGGAGATGGCGGAGGGGAGAGAAGCCAGGTGCTCGGCTTGGATGGTGGCGACGGCGGCCCAGTCCTTGGCTTCGCGGAGGGCGTCGGCGAGGGTGGAGGCGATTTCGTGCCGTTGGTCGGGCGTGAGAGAAGGGTCGAGGGAGGATGTGAAGAGACATTCGCGCCAGGAGGAGGTGCCTGCTTTGAGGTAGCATTCGGTCGCGGCTGGGTAGTCGCCTAGGGACTCGTAGGCCAAGCCGGCGTCGCGGAACTTGGAGAGGGAGCGGAGGTGGGCGGCGTAGAGGGCGGTGATGGTGCGGAGAGGGGTGGGTTCGTTGCGGTAGAGGGCGAGGGCGGAGGGGTAGAGTTGGTGTTTGACAATGTAAGACTCGACTTCGTCGGAGTAAGTGTTGGCGATGGCCCGGAGGTGGACGAGCGCCTTCTCGTGGAAAGAGAGGTGGTCGTCGATGGTGAATTGCCGGCGGAGAGGGTCCATCTTGTGCAGCGACTGGATGAAGGGGAGGTATTCGCGCGGGTCACGCTGGGATTGTTGGGCGACAAGGAGAGTCAGCTCGAGGTTGTAGAGCGAGAGGGCGTGGTCGTAAAGCTTGTTGATGTCGACCAGGAAGCAGATATGCTCGACTGCGCGCTCGGCTAGGCTTTCGTCTTCTTCCATGAGGGATGCGACCACCTGCAGACCGTCCGAGAGGGCGGGAGGGTTCTTGCAGACGTGAGCGGTGATGATGTTTTGCAGATTGGCGTTCTTCTTGGCCTTCAAGCTGTGCAGGACGGCGTCACAGATGGTGTTGATCTTGCTGGTCTTGGGAGCAGTGATCAGGGCTGGCTGGATAGGGGTTGCGACGACGCCAGTTTTGGTGTTGCGGTACATGGTTTGCGTGACATCTTCCTCCTTGAGGGTGGACAGGAAGAGGTCGATGTCGGCTGCGTTCTTGACTTGGTCGAGGAAGAGGCCAACGTTCTCAAGGAACTGCTCAGGGCGGTGATCGTAAAGCAGGTTCATGTCCACACGCTGGGTGCGGCATGTGGTAAAGGCAGCACCGTACTCCTTCTGCTCGACTAGTTGTCTGATACCAGCCAGTACCATGGCGCGTGGATAGATGGTCTCGAGATTACCGCGAGGCATCTGGAGCACGATGCTCATCCTGGAAGGCATAGCTGTGACGAGGCGGCCTCCGCGCTCAATGCTTCTGCAACGCTCATCGGTCTCGGGGTCATCCAGCGGCACGTCGAGTTCTTCAACATTGGCCGTCAGGTGGATAAACTTGACAAAGTGATTGCTGGTCGTGTAGATAAGATGCTCGTCCGTGACGACAAAAGATGTACAATTCTTGACCAACTGACGAGAGTTGGCGTAAAGATGACCATTCCTAGACAGACCAAAAGCGATGAACTGGTCTTCATAGGTTGTGTAGGTGGCCCATGGGAGGAGAGTAGGAAACTTGCCCAGCACAGTCTCGCCATTTTCCACAGAAATGCGGGTGATGTTGCCCTGGCGATCCTGAACGACTGTACCATCCTCAACCGATGTTTCATCAGCAGAAGTAAGAGTGACAGCCTGCAAACCAGTGCCAACTTCACCAAGCATCAGCTCTTCGTTAAAGTCCCAGGCGGTGATCTGTAGCTGGAAATCATCCAACGAGAGTACTTGAACCTGGGAAGGAGCCGTGAAGGCGATCTGTAGCTGACACTTGTTCTCGAAGTTGTCAAGCGAGATAGTCTTGATCAGCTTCGGAGCGGCACGGCGACCAGCAGGGCCCTGCTTTTCAAGGGCAAAGAGGTGCATGCCCTTTTGGTGTAAGACAGCCATCTGAGAAGCATCTTTGGAGAAGGCAATGTCCGTTACAGGGTAGTCCACCTCAATGTCGTATAGAGCCATGGGAGGAGGGACATTGGCCGTTTGGAAAGGAGTGAACTTGATGGTGCGTCCGTCAATGACTGCAACATCTCCCATACCGCCGTACATGGGGCCACGGGCAATGGCCAAGACAAATTCGAACCATACTGCTCTTTCTGTGGAGTCGTTAGCCTGTGAACAGAGATGCTTGATAAAATGCTTTGGTGTACATACCCGCAGCGGCTACAGCAAAAAGAAGGGGCTTCTCCGCGTGCCACGAGAACCAAGGGAGTGTCCAGCGGCTTTCACCCTGGAACTGCGACGCAAGCTGAGCATAGCCCGCACAAGGAAGCTCCTGCTTTAGATACCAGTGATAGTTGCCCATGGTATACAGCTGAACCCTATCTCTCATGATGACAGCGAGAACATTCGAGTCCGAATTCCACTCGAGCGCCAAGTCCTCAGCAACCTCGGGCCGGTCCTGAGGAATCTGGAGGGTAAACTGCCCATGTCTGAGACCGTTTCTCTCAAAGAAGACGACATCGACATGATCGGAGAACCGTTGGATGCCAGCCATGAGATTACCCTCGGGCCGCCAGCTGAGACTGCCCTCCAGACCATCGACCGGCTCGCTGACGCTGTCCAGCTCGCCGTCACGGTTGTACACGCGGATTACTCTGCGGCCGCCGCTCTCTTGAGAGAAGAAGTTGACAGCCACATAGGCGCCGTCACCCCGCCAGCTGATACTGCATTTATGGAGATCGTCGTTGGCGCTAAGTCTGCCCTCGTCCACCTTCTCCGGGATGGTAGGATCCCTAAGAGCCTTGGCCTTGGCGCCCCTGCCCTGGAACTGCGTCTCCTTCTTACCCCATCCGACGGAGACGTGCTTGGAGAGCTTGAGGTCGTCTTCGGTCATGGTGGCGGAGGTGATGACGTCGAAGGTGCGGCTCATGAAGAGGACCTTGGCGTCGCCGGTGGCTACGATGAGGAGTTCTTCGTCAGGGGACCAGCGAGCACCGGCGACGGAGGGCTCTAGGGTGCCGACTATCTCAACGTGAGCCTCGCCAGGGACGCCGTAGTCATCCTCGACAACGGTGATAATGTCACCGCCGGCCATGATGACGCATGTTGTGAGGGTGTCGGGGAAGTAGTGCAGGCTCTTGATGGTGTCTGGCTCTGGTTCCGAGCCATTCTGTCTGAGGACAGGCGCGGCATCCCATGATGCTACGAGTTTGCATTCACTACAGAGAATTGGAATGGGTTCTTAGCTAGTGTTTCTATCCATGAAATGACTGAACTACAACATCCAGGCAGAAGAGAGAGGGAAAAAAAAAAAAAAAAAAAAAAAAAAAAAAAAAAAAAAAATCCGAGCACAGTAATCATCATCATGCGTTGTGTGAAGAAGGTCTTACAGGTTCGAAGGTTCAGAAGAGTCCTTCACGAGCCTCACCAGCTCGACTCGGGAAAAGTCTTGGGTAGGGCCATGCGCAAGGATGATCTCATCGCGGGATACGTCCCAGCAGGAAGCCGAGATGGAGTTGGAGGGCAGGGGCTGTTCTTGACCCGGCCTGTATGCGCCGTGGCCGATGTTGCGCAGATTCCGCATTGCAGCTGGCCGATATGTGTGTCAGGCAACGCCTATTCTCTACCCACACAAAGCAGCTTTCAATACAGCTGGGCTGAGGTGAAGGTAGGAGTCGTCTCGGTCTTTACTGGATGGGCAGATGGGGTACCTAGAGGTTGTATCGAGACTAGTGTGAGATTCAAGGCCAGCCTTGGTGGTGATGCATGAACGGATATGTGGTTCGACTAAAAGGGGAATAGGTGAAGTCAGAGATTTTGGAGATCTGAGATCGTGTAAGAGGGTCTGTATTTGGTGGTATTGTCGGAAACTTTCGGCGGCTCAAAGACTGCCCAACGACAACCCCATTCCAGACTGTGAAGATAAAAAAAAACAAAAAAAAGAAACTGACATGAAAATGGTTGAGTGGCAATTACATGTGAACGGAGGATATCCCAAATATTTTGCATCACATGGAGTTGAAGTACATGGAAGTATGTAAGGGCAGGATGAACAAGTGTATGTGCAGTGTATGTGCAGTGTATGTACTGCAAGGTGAGGCTTGACGTTTTTGTTGGTATCATCAACAGCCCCGCCTCTGTCACGATGGGTGTTGTGTGGTGTAGCGAATCAATAAGCAAAGAAACTGAGGGTGGTAAAAGGGACCCAGTACCTACCAATTAAATGAACCCGTTTGAAATGTCTCAAAGACGTTGACTCTGAGTGGTGAACTCGGTCTCACAAATCAGTTTGATAGACCAGTTAAACGCTGGCAGCCCTGTCACCTTCCAAGACTGGAGGTGAAAAGAGGGGTTCAGGTTGTCGATGTTTCTTTGCAGCAGCCGCTTGAATGTGGAAGGGTCCAATTGCCCCTCTTTTTTTTTTTTTTTCTCACTGTGTTGTGTTGTTTTCAGTTGCAGTTAGTTGGTTGCAGGGAAGGAGCGACAGTTTTGTTTCTTTTGGTTCGGAGTTGCAGTTTCCTGACTTGTGCTTTCAGAATTTCACACTTTTTTCGCCCCTCCTTGACTCCTTCAATTGAGTGACGATTGGACGAATCGCAGTCGAGAAGGCGCCTGTTGCGGCGGGGATCTGGTACTTGGTCTTCTCTGGGCACGGCACAGCGGGCAGTAGGCAAATCCGGGGTTTGGTCTTAGTTGGTCGAATTGCGCTGAACCCATGCAACTAAAGGGTTCGTAAGAATGGATGCCTCGATCGAGCGATGGGGTTTTGACCGTGGTAGTATTGAAGACGCAGAAGACGCAGAAGACGACAGTAAATCCAGTTTGTAGCAACAGGAGCTGGCCGAAAAACATCTGATATCGGAAGAGGGCTTCTGCAGTGCTACAGGCAGGCGCCGTTGAATGCCCTGGATATGCAAATTGATATACACCGGTAGCCAGGAACAGTCATGACAGTCACTGACAGTCACTGATAGCACCTGTGTTCTTCGAGTGTCACAACAGCAGGAACACGGCAGCAAGGGAGATGCTGCTTCCATGGAGTCTCAGATTTGTGGGCTTGCGAGGAAGAGGAAAACGTCTGCCGCAAGTCTGGGGGTACGTTCGCATGCTGCATGTTATGGTGCGGCTGTCATGTACTCGGTACCACTTCATTCAAAGCAATTAAAGTGTGTGCAGCTGGGCGAGGTCCAGAAGCTTTGACAAGACTGCCCGTGGCGCCACTACGGCTCGAGTCTGACCAATCGCAGAGCATCGCGGTCTGCCGCTTTGCTCCATTTGCCTGCCATAACCACCTTATTGCACCACCAAAAAGGGAGGGCGACCCAACAAAAACGAACGACCATCGAACCAAACCAAACCAAACCAAACCAAGACGGGAGGGAACAGGACGATGCGGAGTAATTGTGTGTTATCGTTTGTAACAAAAAGAAACAAATAAATAAACAAGGCAATTCCACATCCATTCCATTCGTTCATCACTGAACCCTCTCACTGTCCGTCTGTCACATCATTGCTCCATCGCAGACTCTCCCTCTCCCCTACTTTGACGAACGACTACAACCAGTAGTATCAAAACCCATCAAGCGAGAACGCGAAGAACGAGGCGAAACCGACCGGGACGAACTCGGCTTTACACGTTTGGGCGCGTCGGTCGGAGCATTGCACCCGACCATCCATCCTGTGTGCTGCTAATTGCTAGTACATATCTGCACCTGGCCCAACACGGCCATCGTCCAAACTCGACCAGTCCAATCTGATATTTATACCCAACCACCGGCCGACACATCGCGGACGGGCCTCTTCTCTGCTGCATCTTACGTACTCCATTGCTCTCCCAACATCTAGGATCTCTGTCTGATCTTTGGGGATCAACCTAGCTTGATAATAGCTTGGGGAGCGTCGTTCCTGTTCCGAATCCCCGCGCCGCATCCATACGTCAAATCATAGTGTACACCATTGCGCGTGGTTACACCGCTGGCTATCTTAGTCACCAGCTTCCCCGGATTCTTCTTATCTTGATTTATGTACCCCGGACTGTCACTTTCAACGTGTACATCCATCAATTGCTTCCAACTATACCCATACCCGTTCCAAGGAGTGAACTGAATCCATACTACCGTCATCAATCATCATGGACGTGGCTTACAACCAACACTCGAACGCCGCCCGGCGCAAAAACCGCTCCTCAACAAATCTCAACTACCTCTCCCTTGCTCCCTTGACCTCCAAGCTCCCCATCGACAATGATGACTTCCTCGAGCAGTACCACCAGCAATTCGAGCACGTACCTCACAGCACTTCCTACCTCGCGGGCAAATCTGCCCCAACTACTCCTCGTCTGATCTCTCATTCGCCTGGTCCCCACCCTGCCCGCGCCGCTACCATGACCGGCACCGGTATGAACCACTCCCGCGGCAAGTCTGCTCCGGCCGCCAGACTACCCAAGTCCAAATCCACCACCCATCTCGGCAGCAAGAGCGGCGCCGCTTCCCCCACACACAAGCGCCGAAGTGCCGCTGCTGTCGCTGCCGAGAACGAACGCAACTTGTCTGACTGGCTCCTTCGCGCCGGTGCCCTCATCTCCACCGAGACCCGCGAGTCCAAAGGCCAATCATGGCTTGTCTCCCGCGCCAGCTCGACCTCCCTGACCGGCCTGCACAACGCCGAAGAGGAGGCCTTTGAGCGAGAGCTTGCCCGCGAGCGCGAACTGCTCCTCCAAAACACCGCTGCCAACGCCGTCTCTCGCAATGCCAGTCGGGCCGCCAGTCGGGCCGCCAGCCGCAATGCCTCGCGACGAGGTAGCATGGTAATCAACACCGGCTACAACACCAACATGATCGACGACGAGTATTACACCACCGCCTCACCCATCCACAGCCGTCTGGGCAGCCGCTCCCACAGCCGAACCCAGCTCGCCCGCACCCCCAACGAGCGTCACGCTTTCGAGCACGGCGCCGGCTACTTCCACCACCACGGCGTGCACAACAACAACAACAATCACCATCACCACGAGGTGGGCATCACGGAAGAGGACGACGAGGACAACAACGGGCCTGGTCCGGACTTTGTTAACCTCGACGAGAAGCTCGAAATGGCCCACTACAACCAGGAACAACTGCTGCTCGACAGTGACGCCGCGTCCTCCATCATTGAGGACGAAATCGCCGTCCGCCGCCTAGTCAAGGACCGCAACATCGGCTCCTGGTTCGGGCGCGTGCTGGGTGTACAGCTGTTTGCCGTAGAGGAGGAGGACGACGAGGAGGATTCCTCAGACTCTGACCGCGATGACGATGACGACGGTCATCTGGCGTATGGTAGTAGCAGACAACACTCGGAGGGGCAGTTGACGGAGGATGACGGTGGCTCGACGACCGAGACAGACTCGTCGAGTGAGGAAAGGAGGAGGCCGCATGAGAAGCAGAGGAAGGACCAGAGGCGGTTCGAAGATGCGCAGCTGTCCAAACTGGTAGATGAGCGGGTGCCCCCGCCCAAGGAGGAGGGTGGGACGTGGCATGATGCTGCTTGGTTGTTGACTGTTGCTTCCAAGGTCATTTTCTGATGGACCAAGATATGGGCTTGAAATCCACAGAGGCAGAAGTTGAAAACTAACTTGAAAGATACAGACTAAGGGGATACAAAGCGGGAGATGGAGTTTGGGTTGGCGGTTTGCTTGGTTTAGTTCTTCCATGTGTACATAGGGGGTTTTGTTTACTTTGTCATCTCACGACTTGATCAGGTAACGGTTGTCCTTTCGAAACACGAATCACGTACCTATATACTCGTTTCGCCCATGTCGATTATTATGAATGATGGCCCTATATCCACACATATCTTTGGACGAGCATCCTACTTATAAACCATCATTACATCGAATCATCTACATAAGCTGCGGTTCAAGGTCAATGGCCCTGCTGGTCCTTATCCTTATCTTCCCAAGGCACAAGCATCGCTTTTATACTAACCTATCGTTGCCATGATGATCTAGATCCTATATCATTTTCTCTTCGGTTCCACTATACAACAGGGACAGATAGGGCTAGAGGAACGTACATGATACCAAAAGGTTTAGAAGTAACTAGAGTAGATGCTCTCTGGATACATTACCCCTAGTCGCCCCAAGTCCTAAATCTAGAACTACTCCATGTCAAGGGATTGGCTGGCTGTACATAGTCCACAACACAAGCACAATACTTTACAATCGAGGTAACCTCTGCCCTTTTGATATACATATATCTATATATACATCCTCTTATCAACCACAATTCCCTCCACCACTCGTGAAAAAAAAACACTCTGAGCAAGAACAAACTACATCCAAGCCAGTAAATCAATAGTAAACACATCATCTCCCCCTAGAGTAGTTAGTACATTTGCCAAAAGCTGATTTTCAACTATTTAGTTCCTATCAGCTTGAATTTGATATCACGCATGTTCCGTATCCCCTACCTTCTTGTCATAATATCACAATCAGCCATTCCACCTCCCTCCTCTAACATAATCAATCATCTTTCATCCTAACCAGCATAGTCAATTGCAGAAGTAACGGTAGGTAGGTCGGTACCTAGAAGTAGTTGTGTTTTTTTTTTGTCCACGATTATGTCCATGTCTATGTCCATGTCTATGTCCATGTTAATACATTCACGTCGCTGACCCTCTTGGATCCGTAGGGTAGGTAGTAGTTCTACTTAATCTAGGTACTCAGTCTACTATGTGTTTCCAGGCCTTTAAAGGAAGGGAGAAAGGCAGCGGAGAGCAGAGAGCAGCAGTGGTAGTAGTGCTGTTGTAGAGAACCTGGATACTATACACTACACTACAGACGGCGGATATCTAGGTAGGTATGTTTTGTACTGCCTGCTGGATAGGTAGGTGACAACAACGACACCTAATACAAAATTTGGCTAGGTAGTGTAAAACTGAACCTGCTTGTATCTATGGACTTGCTCTGCTGCGCTGCGCCTTCGCTTTGATCAATGGTCTGTGGTATGTATGTAATGTATGTATGTATTGTATATGTTTGAATATTGTAAGTAGGTATGTCATGACACAGCGGGTTTGTACATAGTATATGGTATGGATCGATATAAGCCATGATTCCGGTTTCGGAGTAGTAGTAGGGATCCCTATTCTCGGTTCTGGGCTCATTCATTGTTTGGTCCTGGCTCGTACAGTACACTATGTAGATAGGTTGAGGGCATTCGGAATCCAACACAGAGAAGAAAAAAAAATAAAAAATATTTAGTGTTACATCGACAAGAGCGTAGTATATAGTGTGTATACTGTAGTGAGGGATTTCACAAGCTGTGGTGGCCCTCCTCAAACTTCTCTTCTGAGATCTCACCTTGTTGTCGTCGATGTTCACCTCCCTATACCTACCCTGCCTACGTATCATAGTAGGTAGGTTTGACCCACCACTCAAGATCATCCCTCCGATCTACACCAGGAACGCCGATACTGATCGACTGCGCAGTTTGGTCCAGGGGTCCGGGTGTTATGTCATGATCGTCGCTATGGCTTCATAGCTTTGACATTTGTTTACATTATACACAATTTTTTTTTGAGCCGCGAGCCGGATTTTCATTACTCCTCTTATTGCTACACTATATGGATTCGTCAATCACCTAGCTGATCAACCATGCTAATTCGTCTCTTCCCTTGACTCAGATAAGGGGCTTGGGCAGCTTTCCTGGTGGTCTTGTATTCCGTCAAGTGTGGGCTTGTGATCACTGAGCCAGACCGTGGAGTCGTTCACTTAGCTTTTGTTCGGTAGCTCGTGGAGTCGTCCCCACTGGACTTATACTATGGAGAGGCTGACATAGTGATGAGCGCCTTGTTGAACGGCCCGGTCGTGGTGGGCTAGGAGGCACGGCTGTGAACAAAGTGCTCCAGGTCAAGGCCTATAGCATGGGCTGCTTTTCTTTCCAAGTATTGCTCCCAATCACTACCTTGCTCACTTGTCGATGTAAGTGCATGTTCAGCTCTTTTGCTGCTGATTCTTGCTGGAAACCCATTCTTGTTCCGGTCTATCCTAACCATCCTTTGATATAATAAGAAAAGAGGCGCTCGGTTTTCTTAACGTGATAAGTCGCGGCTTTTCCTTCCTTTTGAAGTTATTCTCAGGGCCTTGATATTTGTAGTACCAAGGTTTCCCAGCAAACAACAGCTTCTCTCTGTTTGCCCTTCAGATCTCTTGTCCCCATTCCATGAGGCTTTTCAGCTCGTGAGGCCTCGCTCTCACTTTGTATAGTCCCGACCAGCTGTGTTTAGCATTCCCTCAACTGACGTACCTCCGTTATCTTGATCGCAATCTGCCGAACCTACCGTTTACCTTTCCTGTTTCCGTGGGTCCTGTCTCGGTTGTCTTCCTCAACTAGGAACGGCGTGCCGTACTGCCGTTTACCTACCCTGCCGAGTTTACTCTCCTTGGCTCCTCTTCCGTCCGGTCCATATCCTCCTTCTCTTCGGTTTTTGTGCTCCCCTCCCCCCCGGCAAATGTGGAGAGAGCGTGATTGTGATTGCTGCCCAGCTGGATCCGGATGAGGAGGCTCGGAGGGTAAAAACAGGTTTTTTTTCTTCGGAACAAGGTGTTACTATGCATGTGTGTGTGTTGCTATGCATGCAGGTTGGTCGCGGGATTGTGGACCGCTTCACCCTTCCCCTCTTCTCGAACGCAAAGTGTTTTGAGTTGGTGTGTCTGTAACGTAGGCTATTCGACTTCTCGAAATCTATCGGCGACTAGCCACTGGACAGGCTGGCTGTTAACATATCTCTCGGTGGCTTTTGGGTTTTGTATCCCTCTTCCCACTGGTTCCTTGTCGCGGACTTGGCAATGATGGAATTGTGCTTATCCCACGACGCGACAGACCGAATTCCGGCTACATAGGCAGGCTAAGGCTGCTACCAATCTCAAATCCCTTGCCCACCGCCGGCGAGGCCTTGAACGGCGCCTGGAGACTGGGGGGATGTCAGCTACCGTGTTAACGCATTCCCCGCCAAACGGGGTGGGCGGAGCTTATGACCGCCTCCGATGCTTAGTGCCTCATGACCTGTGACGGCAATACAGCCAGTGCTTAGCAGGATACGATCCGATACAAGCATCCCGACGGGGTATCCCGGACCGTTTTCTTTCTCGGCGACAGCTCCGGCTCCCGCAGAATGGTTGGAAAAAACTCTCTGCCTGTGCTGCACATCCTAGCTAGCCGTAGAGATGAGGGTAAAACCGAGTTAAGTATATATCGCAATGGGAAAGGAAAGGGACACCAAACAGTGGATGGAGTGACACTCGCCTCATGCCAGTCAAGACAAAACCTTCTCACCCCAAATTCCGAGTAGTTGCAGCAAGATGCCATTTGTGATGTCATTCCCGTTCCGTCTCATAAATGTCTGTGAGGTATCTCTCCTTGGCGTGGCACTGGTAGTGTAAAACGTGCTAAGCATTTCCTGAAGCACACTCTAGCAGCCCTACGCGAGAGCCTTGGAGCCGATAGGCTTTCCCTTGCGGGTCTCATTAACCGAAGGGGCGGTTGGCCAAGAGCTGTAATTGCTGGATCGGATACTGTGCTGGCTCAGCGCATGAGGCCCATGTAGTGTAAAAAGGTCTTGCTTCTTCTCCGCCACTCAAGTTTGGGCTGGGAATGAGAATAACGTCTTTGACTCGTAGCAAGACGCTGTGGGTGATACACTGCAAAGCCGAGTCTGCACCGTAGGTACTGTGCTCCGTAACTGACGAGGTCGGCCATGATGATGATCCTTCATCCAATCCATGGGAGCGACGAGAGCCGTAGTAGGGTCCCACAACGGGCGGTTGGCGGGATGGGCGATGGACACAAGGTGTCGGTTCGGGCGTCAGGGCGTGTGATCCGTCGGTTTGTTGAGAGGCCGGAAATGGGCATGAACTTGCCAGAGAGACATGATCCTCGCCGGACTTTCCAAGATGGTGTAAGCTGAGTGCCCATAAACCGTCATCGTGCTGTGCCGGAACCCGGTGGGCGAGGTCTAGACCGCAAAAGAACAATTAAAGCTCCGTTGATGTTTGTCACGGTGGATGATGTCGGGTCGGCGCTTGAGTCAGGTGAAACGCACGAGTTTCGCTGTTGAAGATTGGTGGTGGTGATTAGGAATGAAGCGAAACCAGAGTTGTTCGTCTTTTGGTCGGCGGATTTTGGGAGAAGGTCGACTTGGTGCAAAATGAAAATGGAGATTCCAAGCAACAGCAAAGTTCAGTTATTTGCTGAATCACCTTTTTGTTATATTCAATTTCCCTGGCTTGCTAACTTGGAAGGCACTGCCCACAACTTGGAAGGCATAGAGGTCATCGTGACTTCCACTTGGAAGTGGAAGGCTTAGGACGTTACTGCGTAGTAAGTCGTTCCTTCCTTGCACAGCGGGCTGTGATTGGACGAGCTGCCAAAACGGAAGTCCAATTGGACGGTGAGCGGCAAAGCTTGGACCGTTTTGGTCGAGTCGCCCAAGGGGTTATTGGTTTAGCGGGACGCCAAACCAGCAGAAGGTTATGCTAAGGGTCCATGCATAAGCGGTGCCACCAATGACGCCAATGCTCCGTCAAGAGGCGGAATGACGTCGGGGAGGAAAAAAGACAACGTTCACCGGGGTGGGTACGATGGGCCACGGGAAGCCCCACCTCACCCTGGGCAGCGACAGGATGCATGAGAGAACCGCCAATTGCATCCCAGCGTTTGACTGGCTCATCACCGCCAGATTTCGCGCACGATGGATTTAGTGGGGATTCACGGAGGGGTAGGTGGAGTGCCTGTGATGGTGGGGTTGAATCCCATGTTGGACCCCTCATCTCATCCCATTTTTTTTCTTTGACTTTTTCCTTTTCTTCCGGCGCTGGGAACACCAGCTAGAGTAGGTGAAGTTGGCTTTTATTGATCCAAAACGAGATCTTATGTGTGCGCCTGTCATAGCGTCGGGTCGGGTGGCAGCGGGAGCGGAAGGGAAGGGACAGGAAGCCTTACTATCGCAAAGGTTTCAAGCCTTTCGCAGCATAGCGGATGGAACGAAAAAGAAACGCTTCCGGATGGTGTAGTGCAGCTATCGTCTCTTACTAGGATTGTATACCGTCAGTTCCGTCCGCAAGGTCATCCCCGCCAGCGCGAAGCATGCGTGAGAACTCCTTTAACGGTGAAAAGGGACCATTCTTTCGTCAATATTTTTGCAGGACACAGATGTACAGGTGGATAGAAGAAGGCCATCCGACTAGCCACTTGTTATTCTTGGCAAAGATGGCCCTTTTCATCCTTAAAGGGATTAGAATGTGTAGCGATTGTCTTTGCGGGACTTGTGCTGTGGATTGGATGGTTTTGAGGAAAGGCGTTTTTGCGTGGATTGGTGATGCAGTGGTTGGTGGTGTTGGGTCAGGCAACGGAAGTCCATCGTCCCGTCACCTATCCTGAGACTCCGACTTGCACTGGCATGATGCGTCAAGACGACTGTGTGAAGACAAGTACCTGGGCAAGCAAGCAAGACGCCAAGCTGATGGAGGGGGTTAGGATTAGCTCCGGGGCTGCAGAGAGCCGGCGAGGGGCTTCTCCTCCTTTTTGAAATTCTCTTTGTCAGTCGAAAATGCTGAGTTTCGAGCGTTGTTGTCGCGGTCTTGATTCTGGCGGTTGGTTGATGCCAAGCTTGGATCCATTCCTGGCTCGGCCGGCCTGCGATTTGTATGGCCCCACATGCTATGTAATCCCCTTGCACTGACGGGACTGATCCCACGTCCAGTACAGTCGCTTTGAACAAGCTCGATGAAGCTGCATCCCCTCGGTTCTCGTGGCATACTACCTAGACAAGTCGGACACTTCAACTCTTGTTTCACTCAAACCGTGAGACATCGCGAAGAGTCGGCCAAAGCATCCACGGCATTGTGAAGGTCGTTTTGAGGTCACAGATCCTTGTCTAAACTCATTCTTTGCTAAAGGTTAACGTGCTTGGACAAAGTGGCAGGGTGGGTGTGCGGCATGGAATCGTGTAACAGTGAAATGTACGAGGTATGGACCCTGCGTTGAGCGGCGATGAGGCCCAGTTTGTTAGATGGCTAAGGGTAGGTAGGGTATGTGGGCATCCGGGGCTACGTTCGTGACGCTGCACTGACGGGAATTGCACTAAGCTGAAAGTTTGATGTCGGGTCTATGTTCCAAAAGGAGATCGGTACTGTACGCAGTCGCCAGCTACCGGCCCGGTCCTTGTCCCGGTCCCGGCACCGGCCCCGGTGCTCCTCCCTTATCACCCGATACACAGGAACTGTGCGCTCTTCGTTCCCACCCCCGGCTTCCCGCCATCTCACCGGTGAAGGTTCCCTTCATTGTGAATACGTAAAATGAACTTGGGTTTGGATGCGCGAAACCCAACTCACATCGGCTGCATCTGTGTTTGAGTGAAGCACGGCTTGATTTTCACTCGATGTTGTTTCAGTCAAACTAGGTAAAGCGCCAGGAACATCTGACCTACATAATAAGGGCTTCGACCAATCTGCTGGTGAGCGATGGGGGTCGCAGCAGGTTTCCTTGGGAACGATCCAGTGACAGGATTGGTTGAGTAAAACCATATCGACTGAAAAAAAAGCAGTACGATAGTCAGACGGTCGGTGGTGCACCTCTACGCAGTACATACTATGTAGATGACGAGTATCCCTTAGTCGTTTCTTTCTTTTTTTCTTTTTTCTTTTCCGAGGAATCAGCACAACTTTACGGGAAGTCACTACATTGAAAAACGGATTGAGCTAGTAAATTCAGCGCGCCACAACGGGACTTTTTGCTCCGGTCAGTATTGTGTCGGGACATGACGAATTTGATGTAGCGGTTGAAAGAATGTGTCGTCGAAAGCTTGGGTACCTAGAGGTAAGTTCTTGGTTGGCTTTAGTTGCAGGGTGCGAACGAGATGGAAGGTACATGAATTCATAAAACACATTGTTCAGATTGATGCTTCGGTCCCACCATTATCTTTATCGGCGTTATTGTGGGATGTTACAAGATTATCGAATGGCCGTCAAAGCTTGTGTTGTGGGCATGTCTTGTTGTTCGATGTGATAGCGTCTGTTATAACTTGGCAAAGTGGACAATGAACATAGGTAGCTGAGGATATCGCTATCAACCGAGAAACAGATTGTGGCACACAGCTGAGGTTTTGCACGTCCGACCACTCTATATGGTAAGTATGGCCCCATGGAAGCCACAAACAGTACCAACAGCAGAAAAGAAATCGTCCTGCAGGTTGAGCAAATCTGTTGGCAAGTTTAGTTCACAAGATCTCAAGGTGAAGTAACGTAGCGTCCTAATCCCGATCACGTCGTGACTGGGAGAAGGAAGTACCGGCGGCAGTTCGGCGTCCATCAAGATCTTCATCTCCCCCAAGGCTGTCCCATGTTGCAATAATCGACAGCCTGTTCACTAACACACGACCAGCCTGCCACCAGCAAGCACTTTAAAATGCCGCCAAAAAACGGAATGGGAGTTACGTTGCGGATGAATTGGATTTTTGGGACTCGTGGCCAGGGCAAAAGGGCACCGAGGGTCCGAACTCTATTACGAAAAAAAGGACAAGCCGCTATCCTACTGTTTTCTCAATGGTTCCTGCAAATGTGGCCTGACTTGCACAGTAAAGAAGGAGATGGAAAATGTTATGCCTTGTTTTTGACGGCGCCCAACGCCGCCATGTGAGATGTGCAATCCCGTCACCTTACCACTTGGGACCCCTGAACTCACAACTAAGGCCCTGATCGGCTCAAACTGTTCATAGAACAGTATGGAGGGTAACAGGGGGTTTTGAGGTCGTTTTGCCGCCAAGATCGATTTTTTTTAACACTAGCCAGCTTGGGAAGCATAAAAACTCCACAAAACTCCAAAAAACTGCTCATACTGCAACCAGGGTGCTCAGAGAAGGTACCGACTAGTGTAGGCTGTTCCACCTTCCTAAAATGGGTAAAGATTAATAGATTCGTAGCGTTTTTGACCGGTTTTTGAGTCGAAACTATCGAAATTGCAGATAGAGGGGGGACCCAACTTCTAGTAGAAAAGTTTCGAGTTTCTATAAATTTTCGTAGTTTTCGTACTAAGGATGTATAATATAAGTACGGCTGCCCTATCGATAAACATTATATTGGTTAAGCTACATTCGAACCTTGTATCCCGATACTGTAGAACTTTAGTATATTATAACCGCTATATATTTCTATTTTTCGATATCGGTCGGTATAGATTCAGAAGGTCGTAATCGAACTACCTTCGCCTTTATAGCAGCGACCGCCATCTACATTATCCTTCGAAATAAACTGAAGAAGGAGCTAGAAACTATATACTATAGCTTAGACTATACTAGAAAATTAATTAATAAGATCTATTACGGTTCGTTAGTATAATTTAAGCAGCTCTTTAGAATAAACCGACCTACTTTTAATACCCTATTGAAATAGCTTTAAGAGAATACTAGTTTAGTGCTTAATTAATACTAAATAGTATATTAGAAGTTAATAGTCTTTTTATATATTTTAACCTACTATAAGGACTAAAGAACTATATCATACAAATTCTAAATCAATTAGAACTTAATATTAAAAATTATAAATAATCTATTATTAGCGTATAAATATTTATATTCAATATATATTATATTGCTAACAAATAATTTTCTAGAACCCAGTATCGAATTGGATCCTAATTTTAATACCTTTAATAGTTGTATCGGTACTATTAATAGTACTTATATTACTACGTATATAAAGAAGGAGGATTAAATTCGCTAGTATAACTATAAGGGATAAATAATTTAAAACGTATTCGTTACTATAAAGTTCAACTACTCCTTTATATACGTATTAGCGGGTATTAAGGGGTTAACGAATAATACCTCATTATATATTCAAACTTTCTTATATTTATTTTATATCCCTCGTAGTCGATATTACATTACCAATACGGGGTTTAACGTAAGGTAAGGTATCGTAATTCCTTTTTTAAATATTAAATACTATCTTTAAAACTAAAGGAATATAGATCTACAACTAAAAAACGCTAAAGAACTATATAATTTACATTACTCTCGTATTCGAATTATTATAGAGTATATCTTTAATTATTTAAAAAGGCGGTAGAAGATTGTAAGGGTAGCGCTATTTAAATATAGTCTTAATAATTAACGACGGGTTGTATATACGGTAATAGCGTTATATAACTTTATACTAAAGTATATAAAGTAACCCTACTAATTGACTGTAAGATAGAAGCAATTGATAAGGCTAGTAAAATCGAGGGCGCGAAGTATTATAAGGAATTAATACTCTAATTATATTAAATAGCGCGTATCGGTATTAATATAGAGGAGCTAGCAATTGTATTTAAAAAAAAAAAGGGATACAAAGTAATCTATAGTATATAGAGTAGAGTAGAGTAGAATATAGTAGAGTATAGTAGAATAGTATAGGGTAGGGAGGGGAAGTTTTAAATTACTAGTTTATATATAATTATTTACTATATTTTTAAAAAGATTAGATTATTTTATAAAATTAATGATTTTGAATTAAAATTTGGTAAATCTAGTAAATCTATACAATATAGCAAATTTAATAATTTTAATAGTATAGGGAGTTTAGTATAGTAAATCCATATATTTACTATAATTTAGTAAATTATTATACTACTAACTACTACTCCCCTCCCTACCCCCCTCAATCTACATACTCTACTCTACTCTATTTTACTTAATCCTTCCAACGGTTAATATACCCTTCCTTCATTTTCTTACTCAATTTCAACTACGTACTAGCAAAGAGAGGGTAGTTTACAATATAATTAATATAATTTATTATTTCCTCCTTTTCTAATTTAAAGAATTCGCGCTATAGACTCTCAACGGCGAACGCTACATCGTTAAATCCGGCCAGCTTAGGAGCTTACAATAAGGTAGCTACTTTCTTTATCGATATACCAAGTAATTCGATTTTACTACCCTTCTTCTTACAAATAATATTACTAAATCCTACTTCGATAAAGGGAATTTTACTATTTAGTAGCGGGGTTTAATTAGGATCAATATCCTTCCTATATTATTACACTTTAATAAACTTCTTATTCAATAGCAGGGCAAGCTCTTCAACCTCGTTATTGTTACCCTCCCCCCTATTATTATCGTTAGATAAACACGCTTCGCTACCGCCGTTACTTTTATTACCTTTAAGACTAACGTTATTATTAAATAGTTTATTTACCTGCAATTCACCTGCTTCTATAATACTTCGACCCGACGCCTTCGTTTTAAAGAATACTTAAGAGTAAATGTTTATATCACTAAGTAATTACTTTATTAACTAATCAACCGAATAACTCTTAATATTCTTCTATTTCCGAAAAGCCTCTTAGTTTTACGTAAATATTTTAGGCAGTCTAGTATTTAGATTAATTGAAGTACTAAATATCGAAAAAGCTTCTTATTAATAACAATACCACTATTATTCGGTTATAAACTTAATCTTAATATATTTCTAAATCTATTTATATTAAGACTATTATTCTACGGCTAATAATTTTACCTACTCCTAAGCTTGGGTGAAGTCTTTTAGCTACATCAAATTAAAGAGCTTATTATTCTTACAATCGAGGAATTATTGTATTACTATTTTATTTATAGTATTAGTTTACTCAATCCTCTTTCTTAATTTAACTAGCTTCTTCGCCTTCTTAGGTATACGCTTCCTCTTTAAGGGGGGAGGGGGTATATTTCTAATTAACTCCCTATTTTAAAAAATATTTTAAAGTAGCTAAGTACTACTTAGAAAGACTATTACAATATTGGTATAGATTTCAACCGGCTAATGAAATGGCGAGAAGACCACAACAACAACACCAACACCACTACAACCATCATAAGGACCGTAGTTCTTGGATGTCTGATTAGGTAGAGCTAGGTAGTAAGTGATTTCCAAGCCTTTCTTGGAAGGTCGAGATGGGAGGCATTAAGCTAGATACGGTTTACTAGCGTCACGCATCTTATTATATAGTTTAATGTTCAGTTTTCGGTGGAAAGTAAGGATAATTATTAAATCTTTTAGTATCCTCTTCCTAGAGGTAAATAGAAAAACGAGTAGATATTCCCTCGAGAGGGATAAATGATTATTCAATACAATAGGCAAATAGAGGCAGATAATTAGAGATTACTAAAAGCAAATTATTCTTTTTCTACTAAAAACTAAAATTAAAAGACTAATTATTTAATATAGTAATAAATTGAATATCGTAATAATCTACTATTTTGTTTTCTAAAGTTCGATATCTTCCCCTTCCTTTTCTTTCCTTTTATTATCCTTATTTTTCTACCTCTTCTAGTCCATTATCTTATTAAGTTAGCCCTTTATTCTTTATTTTTCGTTTATACTAATTATTTAGATTTATTTAATCTAGAAAGTACATCTTCTAATTTAATATTCTTACTAAAAATTCGAAAAAAAAGAAAAATTACCGTAGAAAATCAACGTATATATTCTCGTATACCACCCCAAATCAAATCTTCCCTTTAAATTTACGACAAATCCCCTAAGTAGATTTATTATTATATATATATATATATATAATTAGCATTCCCCTCTATTATTTCTATTCCTTCTATACCTCCTCTTACCTTTATAAATTAAATTCTTTTCCTTAATACTTTGAGTAAAGAGACAATTATTTGTATCTCTAATAATATTATTCTAGGTTATTCCGATAAGCGTTAAAAGTCCTCGTAGTTTTGAACAAATATTTAGATTAAACCTTTCTTCAAATTTTATTAGAATTTAGGTAGGGTTATTCGGATTATAGCTAGGAAGGCTATTTAGTTTATACTCCGTACGGCGAATAGGATGGACCAATAAGTTTACTATAAACTTATAAGAGTTAAAATTAAGTAGTACATCTATAGCTATTTTATTAGGTGTTAAGCTTCGGCCTATAATAGGTATCTCTCTTATAGAATAGAAATTCTTAAATTCGATTATTAGAGATAATCCTTATTATAAAATAGGTATAGGATTCAATAGTATATATTTATATTAAGAGGAATAGGGAGGGGTAAACGGGTTCGACAGCCTCTTAAAATTTAAGGGGATTAATAATTAATTAATCCGCTTTACTTAAATAAATATTTATACTAAATTTATAGGTAATCCTAAACTACCTAGTAAATTAATACTTTTTAATACCAATAGAGTTTTGTCTTTTAATAATAGTTTGAGAGTTCCTATATTCCTAAATAGTAGAAGAGTTTGTAATTATATTCAATTTATTAGAGTATTGAGAGAAAGAGCGTTAGTTCCTCTAAAAGGGTTAGATATAGTTGGCGTTAAACTATAGCGTATATTATTATTAATAGTTAATTAAATAGAGGTACTCCGTCTCCTAGTTAATTGAGGATTTAAGGGTAATAATACTACTAGACGAGACGAAGTTAGAGTAGAAGACGGTTAATTTATTATTTTAGAGCTTTACGAATAAATTATAATTTATTAAGGCGGAATTAAAATTAATTGTATAGAAGAATTTATAGGCGGAGGTAAATAAATATTATTGGAGGAAGAGGTTAATTTTCTAACCTCTCTTCGTTTTATTATAGAAGTAGGAGAGGAAGATGTGGACGATAAAGAATTAGAAGACGAAGAATCGTTTTTATTATTTCTTTTAACGGGTTTTATAGATATATATTAGAATAGAGGAAGGTCGATAAGGGTATTGGGGCTATTATATGGCTAGTACCGAGAGAGGATCTCTATACCTTCTAATCCTTATATACGGCCGTTAATATTCTAAGTAATATAATTCCTTAGCTATATAAGACGCTAAGGCTTTCCTTCAATACCGTATATATATTTACTTTATTAGGATAAAAAACTATTTAATCTTTAGTCGACTATATATAATACTTTAAGCTTAGGCTTATAAGGTGGACTATTAGGGTGCTATTGCTTTATTCGTAAAATATTATAGATTATTCTTTAGTATTGCCGTACTATAACATTTTCTTTCTATTCCTAATTAAATACCGTATAATATTTCTATATTATATTCTATTACTAAATCTTTAATTTTAATATTTAGAAGTTTGGATTATATTCTACTAATTTTATTCTTATAACTTCTATTACTATTAATTTATAAATTTAATTAGAGGCTTGGGTAATAAATTCGACTTATTAAATAATAAGGCTTAAGTCTAATTTTAATATTCCCCAAATACTAAATTTCTAAGACAACGAAATTAAGGCCGTCTTTATATTTTTTAATATATCGTTTTTAAAATCAGAATCATAGTAGTCCCATTAGCCTACCAACTAATTAAAGATAGTTATAGTAAAATAGTAATTTTTAAAGTAGAGAAGGATTACCTAAAACCTTTTATCTTTTATAAGTAATATAATATTATTTAAATTACTTATAAACTTCAAAATCCTACTATTGAATTGAGTATACTTATTCAACACAAAAATCATTCTTGCCCCTTTTCTAGTCACCTACAAAAGTAGGGCAACTAGATTATTAATATAGGTATAGGTATACTTATCAATACTATACTAAAGGTCGGCTAGGCGTATTGTAATTCGTTTCCAATTATAAAAACCTTTCTTATTAAGTAGGAAGGCGCCTACCTAATTAGGCTGTAGTCTATAATAGAAGAGCCTATCGAACAGTTTATTAAATTCTAATTCGTTATAAGGTATTTTTAAATTGTATTACTAGTCTAATTAAATCCTACTTAATTCAAAATACTTTAGAGGTATATATCCGTTCTTTAAACTTAAGTCTCGAAGGGGGCTAAAGTATACTTTACAATATAGTAGCTTATTCTTATATTTTAGGATCCAATTACGTAGCTAATTTATTTTTGTAATGCGTAACTATACTTTAATCCTTTGCAATAAATTAAGAAAAGATCCCTAATAATTTTACATATACTAATTAGTAAAGCTTTAATATACTATTAATATCGGCTTAAGCGTTTTATTTATATTAGGTCGATTTATTCGATTAATAAGCAGCTAACTAAGCGTAAATTTAATAGCTTCTTTAGTCCACTTCTACTAAAAGTTTAATAATAGCGTAGTTGCTAAACTATTAAGGTAGTTGGCGATTGGTACTTTACTATAGCCGTATAAGAATTAAATACTACGAATAACAATAGGCTATTAAAGTTGCTTATTATTAGTGTTATTAGATTTAATTATATTACTCTAGTTTAAAGTAGTTTTAAGCCTTTTGCCCTTAGCTTTGGTAGATCTAACTATATTATTACTATTGGAAGTAGCCTTAGCCTTATTGTTAGAAGAAGTACGGTTATTAGAAGATATAATAATAATATAATATTTTAAATAGGTATTTAATTTATATTTAGTAGGAAGGAAGGGTTAAATTAATATTTAAATTGTATTAAATTGAATTTAAGGGAGGAGTGAAGGATATAAGTTACATTAGATTAAAATTATTATAATAGAGAAGAGAGTGTTTAGAAGTCTTAGGCTTCTTAATATTATTATATTAGGAAAGGAAGGAAAAAGAAGGAAGGAGGCGGGGGGGAAAGGGTATTATATAAATATTTTATAAATTATTTAATTAGCTTGCTTAACCTTTAAAAGTATTTTTTCGAGGCTACTACTAGCCTAGCTTATAATATAGTACCTAGCCTCGTAGTATTTACCTTCTATATAGTAAATTTATTTCTTCTTTTAAAACTATTATTTAGGCGGCAAACTATAAAGGTTTAAAGGTAATAGTAATCTTTTATTTCTTCTTTTTCTAGCAGTAGTAGTAATTTTAATAGTTATTTAATATAGTGAATTTTTACTAATTAATTACCTTTACTTAGAATAATAAATAATAGATTAGGCGTTATTAATAATCTATAGTTTAGATATAAGAACTTGCTTCCTTTGGTTGGTTTTCTTCCTTTTTTCTTTCTTTTTCTAATTAATTCTTCGTTTTTCTATTAACTTTCTTCCTCCTACCTCAAACCCTTATTATTAAGATGTTTATTTACGGCTCTAATTAGCCTTAATAATACGGAAATCCTACGTAATTTCTTCCTCCTATTACTACTAATTAATTAACCGTAACTTATTAGAATACTTATAAAAATAATATTCTTTAGGTGTAGTAAAATAATATTTCTCCTCCGGCTTACCCTTTTACTATCTTTTATTAAATTTAGTATAACGACCGTCCTAAGGTTTATAAATATCTTTATTCGCGAATTTAGTAGTAGATTAATCCTAGAGCTTTGCCTATAAACGCTATTTAAGGAGCCTATACGCCGATAGAGGGTATAATATTAGCTATTTCTTATTTTAGAATTTATACTATACAATACCCTTTTTAAACGTTATACTTTATACTATTGTAGGGATTCCCTAATCGTTAGGAAGCTTTCTTATAAATACTTAGCAGTTTTAGGGCTAAAGTATAGTTTCTTAATTAAATTAAATAAATTATAGCTTCCCTTAATATAGTATTGAAATTAGTTTAAGTTAATACTAAAGGTGGTTAGCCTTTTAGTTGCTATATTTATTTTATAATTCAATAGGATAAGTAGTTTAAAGTACTAATTATTTAAATCTTTAGTAAAAAGTATATATTCTTACTCCCTAATTAGTTCCTTGCT
>NC_026502.1:3309142-3313301 GCF_000182925.2 Neurospora crassa OR74A | reverse complement strand
TCTCTTCCCTTTGAAAGGAATAACAATATTTATTTGGTTCCTTTCGTATAAAATAATAAAAAATCGAAGTAGTTAATTTTGTAGTGGTTTTTAATTATATAAAGTATTAAAATTCCTTACTCCTTAGTTTATATATTGGTTTTTAATCTTTAGGCTTCCCTCTAGGTAAAATAATTTTAAAATTCCTATTATTCTATTCTATTATCCGGTGTATATCCTTTATAGTATTCTAATTAATTATATAATCTATAGTTTTTCTAATAGTATTTTTATTAATTATAGGTTCCTCTAAAGTTTCCTTTGGGTATAGTAAAGGAAGTGTATCCTAATTAGTTATATTACAATTTAGTTCTAACTATATACTATTATATGAAAAATACTTTTTAATCCTCTTAGTTGGGTAGGAGGTAGTAATATTAATACTATTGAATATTTTTAATAGGTATTTATATTTGGAGGCAATCTTTCTAATCCAAAATAGTTTAAGCTAGTAGTAGGTTAATTTTCTCACTAAATTTATATTAATTCGTTGAATACAATTATAGATTAGTACCAAATCTCCTACTTATAATTTTGTAATATTAGGTCTAATTTTTCCTTTATTTATAATATTATAGTACTTTATAGCTTTCTACTTTATAGCGGAGATTCGTTTGGCCGTAAAATTAAATTTGTAGTTACTATCTTAGAATAAACGGGTTCTAGTAAGTATTAAATTAAACCGGACTTTAAATAATTTATTATCCCGTATATTACCCTATTATATAATTTTCTAAGAAGGTAAGTTAAATTTAATTAGTAAAATAGAATTATATTTATAATTAAAGTAGAAGGGAATAAAACTATAGTTCCTTCGAACTATAATCCAGTTTATAAATAAAATATAAAGTAGTTAAGGCTTCCAATTGGTCCTTATACTGCTAATAAACTTTATAAGTACTATTATAATTGGGAAGTACCTAAATTTATTTACTCTATTTACTTTAGAATTATAGGGTAAAATCTTAATAAAAGGGATATTGAATTTTGTTAGTAGGTTGTTACAATTTTTCCGGAATTCGGAACTGTTATTAATAATAATTAATAAGGGTAGGCCCTATCGATAGATAATTTGTATTTTAATAAAGCGAGCTATATATTTGGAGTTTACTTTAAGGAGGATGTCTATTTCTATGTAATTAATAAGGTTATCCCGTACTTTAATAATTTTAATTCTTTTACCGTTCGTCCCTAATATATATTAAATATTTAATATCTATTTATAGAAAGGTTATAGCGATAAATTAGTATATTAAAAAATATTAATAAACCGTTTGGGATTTTATTTCTAATAGTTTGGGTAGGACCTAATATATTTTTCTATATAGGAATAAATACCCTTCTACTAATAGAAGTTAGTAATATAATAGTAAATTGTTTTTCTTCCCTTATAATTAATTTTATTATAATATTTATGGAAGATAATATTACAATTAATATTGTTATTTATTAGTCTACGTAGTAGTTGATTAGGATTTATAGGACGCAACTATAAAGTTCCTTTATAGAAGAAGAACTGTAGGGCTTTGGTCTTCTAGCGCTATTGTTTTAATTTGGTAGTTAAGTAGGAAGGTAATTCTAGCGTTTAGAAATATTTAGCAATCCTTTAAGAGTAGTAAGTCTAATAATTTTTTAAAGGTTCTTAGTTTTTCTTCCCTTCGTTTAGTATTCTATTGAATTTAATTATATAAATTTATTAATTTATATAGTCGTTAATATCCTTTTTATTAGCTTTATTCTATTAATTTACTATTGAAGGAGGTATATAGGAAAGGCTGTCGGCTATAATATTCTTTTTTCTTAGGATGTATCTTACTTCGAAGTTGAATAGTCGAATCCAAGTAATCTAGTGTATAATTATTACTACTAGGATATTAAACACTATACTATTTAATTAATATATTATAATTTGAGTATTAATTTTAATAATAAAGTAGATATCGAATAAATAGCGTTTAAGCCGCTTTAAAGTATAAAATAGCCTTTGAAGTTCCTATTTAGTAGCGTTATATCTTTTTTCGGCTTCTAACTAAATGCTACTTTCGAATTAATAAGGGTAGTATTTACTATTTAATCCAATTTATTTAATAACCGCTCCCTAACCGATTAGTAATATATCTACTATAAGGAATATATTACTATAATAGGTATTATTATAAATAATAGGTATAAAATAAGGAGTTGAAAGAACTTTGTATTATAAATATTCTAAAGTAAATTATTTATTTTTAATCTATTATTATATTGTATTTTTTTTAAGTAGAATATATAAAGGTTAAACTATTGTAGTAAAATCCTTAATTTAAATTTAGTAGTACTTAATAATCCCTAGGAAGGTTTTTAATTATTAGAATTCTTTACCTTTCTATTTAATAAATTTATAATCCTCCTATTAAAGGATTTTAGATATTTTGTAAAGTAAAGGTTATTAATTATTTTTTAAATAGAGGTATCCTACGAGTTCAATTTCCGGTTGATATTATTTGGATTTTTCGGTTGTAATAGTGTAACCGCTAAGCTCGATATTAACTAGGACTTTATTAATATTAATTAAATAATTAAAAATATATTTATATATATTAGGTCGAACTTTTAGGCCGTTATAATCTATAGTAATTAATTTAATATAAATATTATTTAAGTAGGGCCGGTATATAGTCGGGATTAGATTATATAATACTTTAGTTATTGCGCGGGAGAATTAAGTAATAGAGTTCGTTCCTCCTTAGGGTAGTATAGTTATCCTTTTTATTCTTATTATATTCTGGAAGGTAGTTATATCCTTACTCTTTTTGTTAAGAGGGATTTGGTTGTATTTAGAAAAGAGGTTAAGGAGGGAAAGTATTTTAAATTCTTTAAATTTTTTATTAAACTTTTTATAATTAGGAGGGATATTGGAATTATATAAAGTAATAGCGTTAATTCGTTGAATATTATTAATTAGTTGAAGGCTGCTATTTTTCTTAGATATTAAGAATTAATTATTCTGGTAAGCGGTATAGTTATTTTCTAGTGTACTTCGTTGGATTCGATCCTTTAATAGTTTATAAACTTTTTGGTAGTTAGCCTTCGGTATAGGGATTGATTTGTATTGCTATACCGAATATAGGATAGTCCTAATTTCTTGGGGAGGGAAAATGTTGGGTTTAATTTTTCTTATATAATTAAAATCCTAAATAAGAGTTATTTTATAGTTTTAAAGGATATAAGTAAATATTTCTTATTCCTCTTTAGTTAAACTATTATATAAGTTATAAAGTATAGTTTTAAAGCGTTCGGGGGTTAACTATTCTCCTTTAAGCGTATTTAAGAATTATAGTATAAGAATTTTATTCTATAGCGATAGATAAGTCGTTTTTCGTTATTCTAATTTGTCTTTTAAAGTTTTTAGATGTTGCAATTTCTATTTTAGGTTTCCTTTTAGCTTTAATTTATTAGAAGGTGCGTCGTTAATTAGTAATACCTTTTAATTTTTCTATTTATATATAGTATAAGTAGTGAAATTCTTAGAGGGTATAATATTGTTTAGTAGTAATTAATTAGCTTTCCTATTAATAGGTATAGATTTATTACTATTGTGAATTTTCTTCCCTTTATTTATACGTTTTAATTGTTATACCGATGCTTAATACCGAATAAAGTTATATATTTGCTTTCGAAGCTCTATTGTAAGCCTTATTTCTTTTATTATTAATTAGGGAGTATTCCTTATAGTTGTTATACTAAGTATGTTACTTAATTTATTATAGTTAGTATTATTAAAGTCCCTAAATAAAAGTCTTTCGAATTGTTTTTTATTAAGTGGTTCGTCTTATAAAAGCTATTAGAAGAATTTTAAGACGGCCTTTTTTAACGAGTAACGTTTATTTTAAATATATTATAAGTAGTTTAATAATTTATTAATTATTGAATCCTTTATTTATTTAAGGATTTTATTTTAGGTTTTGTTATTGTATTAAGTAGGAGCTAATATATTAATTTTAAAGTTAACCCTTAAATAATTAGCGAGTCTATTTAAGGTAGACGGCTATTTATTGAATTCCTAGGTATATAGTAATACTTATATACTTAGCTTCGCTCTTTCCTTTAGAATTAGCGCGGCTTTAACGATTATTTCTTT